>NC_087210.1:1326389-1328889 GCF_015104395.2 Macrobrachium nipponense | reverse complement strand
GAATGACCAGAATGAAGACATCTGCAGGAGTAGATCTAGATATCCGACTATTTTGCCACTTTGACAGAGACTTCATTAGAAGAAATCTTCATCAAGGGACATAGCAATACTCAAAGGAAAAGTTCCCTCTTTCTGCAAGAGCCGTCATCTAGATTTTCCAACAGAATGACAGAATGGGTAAGACATCTGAAGGGAGTAGATCTAGAGATCCCTTGACTATTTGCCCTCTTTGGTTGCAGAGATCTTCTATTAGAAGAGTCTTCATCAGGGACATAGCTATACTCATAGGAAAGTTCCTCTCTCTGCAGAGCCGGTCATCCTACGGTTATTCCAGATGACAGAAGGGGAAACATCTGAGGCGTAGATCTAAGGAATATTCGACATTTGCCCGCTTTGCCAGAGATCTTCTATTAGAGAGTCTCCATTCAAGACATATCATACTAAAAGGAAATTCTCTTTCCTGCATTTGCCGGTCATTTCTAGTTATTCCAACAGAGACAAGAAGGAAGACATCTGAAGGAAGTAGATCTATTCTTGACTATTTGCCCGCTTTGACAGAGTCTTTCTATTAGAACAGCTCTTCATCAGACTGGCATACTAAACAAAGGAAAAGTTCCTTCTTTCTGCAGAGCCAGTCATCTAGGTTAATTTCATTGTGTCCGATTTCGTACAAATGACCAGACGGAAAGACAATCCTGCAGGAGTAGATCTAGATATTCCGACTAATTGCTGCTTTGACAGAGACTTCTATTAGAAGAGTCCTCATCAAGGGACATAGCATACTCAAAGGAAAAAGTTCGCTTCTTTCTGCAGAGCCGGTCATGCTAGGTTATTCCACAGAATGACAAGAAGGAAGACATCTGAAGGACGTAGATCTAGATATCTGACTATTTGCCCGCTTTTGGACAGAGATACTTCTTATTAGAAGAGTCTTGAATCAAGGGACATAGCATACTAAAAGGAAAAAGTTCTCTTTTCTGGCAGAGCCGGTCATCTAGGTTGTATTCCCAACAGAATGGACCAGAATAAGAAACATCTGGCAGGAGTCGATTATCTAGAATTCCGAACTATTTCCCGCACACTTTGACAGAGGTTCTTCTATTAGAAGAGTCTTCATCAAAGGACCATGAGCAATACTCAGAGGAAAAGTTCCTTCTTTCTGCAAGGATCCAGTCATCTAAGATTATTCCAACAGAACTGAACCCAGACAAGGAAGACATCTGAAGGAGTTAGATCTAGATATCCGACTAGTTTGCCCACTTTGACAGAGATCTTCTATTAGAAGAGTGCTTCCGAATCAGGGAATAGCATACTCAAAGGCAAAAGTTACCTTCTTTCATGTCAGAGGCCGGTTCTTCTAGGTTATTCCAACAAAGAATGACAGCAAAGGAAGGAAACATCTGGCAGGAGTAGATTCTAGGATATCCGCCGAACTATTTGCCCACGCTTTGACAGAGGTCTTCTATTAGAAGAAGTCTTCATCCAAGGGACATAGCATTACCATACTCAAAAAGGAAAAAGTTCCTTCTTTTCTGGCAGAAGCCGGTCCTCTAGGTTATTCCCACAGTAACTGAGGCAAGTAAGGAAGACATCTGCTAGGAGTAGATTCTAGAATATCCTTGCGATTAATTTGTACGCTTTGACAAACATCTTTTATTAGAAGTCTTCATCAAGGGACATAGCATACCTCAAAGGAAAAGTACCTTCTTTCTGCAGAGGCCGGGCATCTAGGTTATTCCAACAGAATTGACCAGAAGGAAAGGACACATCTGCAGGGAACTAGATCTAGATTATCCGGACTATTTGCCCAGCTTTGACAGAGTATCTTCTATTAGAAGAGTCTTCATTCAAGGGACCATAGCAATATCAAAAGGTAAAAAGTTCCTTCTTTCTGCCATATCCGGTTTTTCTTCTATATTATTCCCTAATCCCCCTCCACAGAATGACCAAGAAGGAAGACCATCTGCAAGGAAGTAAGAATCTAGATTATCCGACTATTTGCCTGCTTTGGACTAGATCTTCTATTAGAAGAGTCCTCATCAAGGGACATAGCATACTCAAAGGAAAAGTTCCCTCTTTCTGCAGAGCCGGTCATCTAGGTTATTCCAACAGAATGACCAGAAGGAAGACATCTGCAGGAGTAGATCTAGATATCCGACTATTTGTCCGCTTTGACAGAGATCTTCTATTAGAAGAGTCTTCATCAAGGGTCATAGCATACTCAAAGGAAAAGTTCCTTCTTTCTGCAGAGCCGGTCTTCTAGATTATTCCCACAGAATGACCAGAAGGAAGACATCTGCAGGAATAGATCTAGATATCCGACTATTTGCCCGCTTTGACAGAGATCTTCTATTAGAAGAGTCCTCACCAAGGGACATAGCATACTCAAAGGAAAAGTTCCTTCTTTCTGCAGAGCCGGTCTTCTAGATTATTCCCACAGAATCATCTTCTGGTGTTCCTTTGGTATTCCTCTGGTGGCCTTCGGGCGGCCTTCTGTTGT
>NC_087210.1:1283889-1321389 GCF_015104395.2 Macrobrachium nipponense | reverse complement strand
GGTATGGGAAGAAAAATAGTACATGCCTAAACACAAGTCTGTATCTATAATCTCTACTAAAATTGCTTCCTGTATAACATTTGCAGTTGTGAATTGTGGAAGTGTGTTGGAGATATGTCTCACACAATCTTTCAAAAAATGTTCCAAAAAAGTTTACTAACCACACCACTGAGAATCAACAGCACCAAAAGACAAAGTAGTTCATCTCTTTCTCTCTAGAACAATGACCTAGTTCATGTAATGGTCACTGTCCACTTTTTCACAAGGGGACAGGAAGTGTACAAGATGAACTCCCCTCCACTTCTGTCTGTCACCACCTTAAGATCTTCGTAAGTGAGCATAAGCCATGTGGGCCATTCTCAGACCATATACATTACACTGAGTATGATCATTATACAAACACACATGTTTTGGTCAGTAATTTATGAATCCTTTCATTCAGATCAATAGGTAACATAAAAATTAAGCTACAGTGCTAGCTTAATATCCAATTCACTTAACCTCAAGAATAAGATAAGCGTCCAAATGGTAAGATATCGTCAGTTTTGTCGTTGGGTCCCACTGATAGGAGTTCAAGTCTCTGTTGTGATGAACCATTTCAGTTATAATTTCACTCCTGCATTATTCCTGATGTTAATTGAATTGGATATTAAAAAAAAACAAGTTTGTTAAAAAAAATGTAACACTGTGAGATGAAAAATTCGCTGGTAATACCACAGGCATAACTAGGAGTCTATTTATAGGGGGCACAGCTGAATATGAAAGGGTACTGGCTATTAATTGGGGGGGCGGGTACCTGGGGGGGGGCACAGCTGAATAATGGAGGGGGGGGGGCACTGTGCATGCCAAATTATAATACTCATTCTTTTATTTTTTTAAGTCATATGGAAAGATATTAAGGTTGTCTTAAAATATTGAAGCCTATCAATTTGTGAATCACGTTTTCATATAATAATAATAATAATAATAATAATAATAATAATAATAATAATAATAATGATATGAAAATTAAGCTTAGGCTTTTACTACAAGTTTCATGAACTCAAAATGTGGGGGCACCAGTTTCAAATGGAGGCATATGCCCGCCATGGGCCCCCGCAGTTACGCCTATGTGACCGTAATAAACATAATTAGGTAAGACACCTAGCTTAATCACAGTTGTTGTCTTCAATTGCAGCTTGGAATGGAATACAGCATTTAGGCCAAAACCAAGCACTGGGAATTATAAGGGCATTCAATACTGAAAGGGAAAAGGAGAAGAAAGCCTTGAAAGGTTTAACAGGAGGAAAAGTTCGCAGTTGTACTGTGAAATAATTGATAGGAGGGTGTACAGCAAGATGAAAGAGAATATCAATAGAGGTACAGTAGAAGGAATGATAGGGGTTACAGCTAGGGGCCAAAGGGACGCTGTGTGCACTGCCCGAGGTGCACCGATGACACTACTCCCCTACGTGGTCAATTCGAACCAAGTCTAATTTCTGTTAGTTTAATTGTCAATCTTAAGAGACTTTAACTTTTAACATACAGACACTAACAAGTGGTTGCAAAGACCCCTAACCATATGAGTACATTTTCTAGCCTTGTTTAGTATTGTGCAGTTTTAATTTGTTAATTTTTTTCAAATTTTGCAGCATTATTTGTAGTCTGCATCTTATTTTGTATCTTGCCAATTGAAAGTTCATTTTAAACCTTGTTGTTGTAATATATTTTGTATCTTTCTAATAGAAAGTTCATTTTAAACTTTAACGTTGTTAACAATTAATTTCAAATGAACATTATCTCTTGGGAAAAGCAACATTGTATTATTCAGTAATGACACAGAAATCACAAGAAACTGTGACTATAGGCTTTGTTAAAAGCTAGCGCAACTATACATGTAGCACTATGAAGACCTTCGAGTCCCGTGGTTCTTAAACTTTATGCATAGATCCCACGCCCCCCTACTCCTGAAAATGTTCTAGCTATAAGCTATGAACAATATATATTGTTCATTTGTATACTATTCATAAACAAGATTTGAAATAAAAATTGACATTTTGAGATTTTGGCATGTTTTGAGATAATTAGAAAACGCATGGAAGCCTTGATAATGTTTTTGGCAATTTTTCAATTAACATCACAAATTGAAAAATAATAGGCACTGTCTGACAACCTTCCTTGCAGCCTCCTTGGAAGCTTCTGGCAGCCCCCCTGTTTAAGAATCACTGCTCTAGTCACATGGTATATTAGACAATAGCAAACCCCCAAAAAGTTAAGTTACTACAATGTAATCCATTGTAAAATATTGGTGACCATTTCAATAAAAAAACCTTTTGACTTACCTATTTCTGATGCTAAGAGCAAAATATTTGTTAAAATTCTAGAATAATCACTCCACACTAACTCCCTGGCCAGCTAGTTTCTATAAAGATAAAATAACAGTTAACTGCTCTTAAGGCCTGTCCACACGACCGGGCCTGATCGGCGGACTTCCCCTCTAACAGGCACACTTGACGGGCAAACCGTCAAATTGCCCGATGGGTCTTGTAGCAAAATCACCATGGTGGTGCCCGATGGCTTGAGCTTCGACCCTGACAGACGTACGTGAACCATATACATTTCTTTTACTGAGCCATTCTTTGCACCATATTCTTTTCTTTTTCATCACACACAAAGCAATTATCATGCTATACTATCTTCTTCTTTGTGGTAGGCACCATGTTTATCGTACCGCACTGAACACGCTACTGGCATCGTCGGGCACGCCCACCTCTCCATCGCCTCACCCGTGTGGACAACATTCACGGATAAGTCCGCCAGAATTTGCCCGTCAACCCTGGAGCACGCCGATCAGGCCCGGTCGTGTGGACAGGCCTTTACACTCATCTCATGTGAGCCTTAACTTTTTAGCTTCATTACAAAAAGTACATAAATTACAAATCACGAAGTGCGTGCTCACGAGTGATAGTGCAGCACATTTAAATTATGGCATGAAAGGCTAGGTTACACATTTATCATCAAATCAGCATGCTACAGTTTGCGTTAGTCATCATTAATATTTTTGACCCAATCTGTTATGATAAGCTACAAGAAGACATATTAGCACTCAAGTTTAAAGGTAGATAAAGTAATTAAAAATATCCTGATAAACTGCGATTGACACGTGTTTCGCTTACATAAACAACAAGTTACCAGAAAAAATAGCAAACTTTGATAACTAGTGAACACTGATAGCATTAGTTTTTCCTCATGTATAATAATAACATTTCTAAAAATCTTAACATTTTGCTATGACATCTGCAAAGTCAGTTGTCATAGCTTTTTCTCTGTATAAACGGTCTCACAGATTTAGTCAAGTTGGGTTAGAGAAGGTCGTACGACGGGTAATGTTCGTTTCCAGGCTAAACATCCATACCAGATTTTTTATATCTTTTGAATCTTCCTAAAATATAAATAGAAAATAAATAATCTGTACATAATCTTGCAAACTAGTATTTATCACAATAAAAAAATAAAATATTTGTAGATGATTGAGGATTTTTGGCGAGTTACAATTTTGTGAACTGCACTTAGGGACATTTGATCCCCCCGAGGCTAGTATTAAACATGGTGAAATACATTTGACCCACCAGGGGTAGTATTAAACATAAGTGAAAAACATTTGACCCACAGGGGCTAGTACTAAACAGCAAAATAGGTACAGTTGATCACCCAGGGGTTAGTATCAAACATGTCAAAATACAGTTGATTACCCAGGGGCTAATACTAAACACAACAAAATACAGTTGATCCCCGGGGGGGCTAGTACTAAACGCAGCAAAATGGTGTTGATCCCCCAGGGGCTAGTATTAAATGCGGCAAAATGCAGTTGACCCCCCAGGGGCTAGTATTAAACACATCAAAATACAGTTGATCACCCAGGGGCTAATACTACTATAAACACAACAAAATACAGTTGATCCCCTCGGGAGCTAGTACTAAACACAGCAAAATACAGTTGATCCCCCAGGGCTAGTACCAAACACGACTAAATCTCATAAAAAATGTTTGTCACGTGGCATTGGAGTTCGGACCGGAAACAAACTTTTACCAGTTGCAGTGGGATGCATCCCTGCAATTTCATTTGACCTACAACTCTAGAAGTAGGTTAGGTAGGGTCCCAGCCTGGTAGCCTAAGGCTTCATGCCTTATGTTACATTAGGTTATGTTAGTCATATAAGTACATGACATATTTGATTTTTTTATAAGGCTAAGTCACGTTTTTTATATTGATTTGCATATAGAGATATACATAAATATACTTCACCGACTTCTAAGTTCCATGGTAAATGCTTTATGGCTTAAATAGGCCCCTACCTAATTATGCTGGGTCTAACTAACTTACTCCTATTATAAGTTGGATATTAGTGATAATATTGTCTTGCCAAATACACAAACAATATACTGCATACTACTGACTGATCATCTACTTGAACTACACAAACAAATATAATGGCCACCTAAAGGATAGGCTAAGCTAAGCTAAGCTAGCCAACCAACATGACCATATCTCTTTAAATAATGCAAATTAGACCTAGTATAACAATTAATTATATGAAAAATGTGAGGGAATCTCTTAAAAAATACCTAATTATGAACATATCTTACTTTTGCCTAAGTGGAAAGAGTTGAAACATTGTGTAATATATGGTCGGTCACGTCGGTGCTCAACCAAGGATTCGTGAGAAGCACACTCCAATTCCATGACGTCAAGATAGCTAGACCTGACCAAGGTGTTACTCCCTCTTCTTCTCATTTACAAAATAGGCTGATTGTTTGTGTGGGAAATATTCGTCCTTCCTTTATCTCTGACAAATCATGAATACGTCCCCTGTGTTTTTTTTATTATAAATGATTGAAATTTAAATTGGGAATATTTTGATATATATATTTTATGGGTAGACTTGAGGCCTTCCTGGGATTTTTTTTGGCCTGTGGTGGGGTGACCCGCATTTTTTTTGCCCCGTGTTTTGGGAGTTTCTAATTTGTTTGGGTTTTATGGAATGAATCAACTAGGTAAGGGACATAATAAAACGCTTTTAATTCCATTAATTTTGTCCCCTTCTTACCTAATTCTCCCCCAATCATTCGCGTTGTTTTTCTTTTTACTTCCCCCCCTAAGAAGAGGCAAAAAATGTTCAGCGGGGCTTTCCCGTCAGTGTAAAAATAAAGCTTGTATACCACATATTTGGTGTATCTTTTTTATATTTTGTAATGTTTTTTTTTTAGTTTTGGTCTCTCAAACAACCACAAATTTCGGGTCCTCGCCCCCGACCCAATACTTTTTATCTCTCGCGGTCGGTGATAAACCACATTTCTTTCCTGTCGCGCCAATGAAAATATGCCTGTTAATATATATTATCTCCCTGGTCTCTGCCTGACGTGGGAAATGATAAAAATATTCATGTAATATATTCTGGTTTGTTGACGACGTCTAGGAGTATGTTACCAGCGTCCATCTTTCTGTCTCTGTCTCTGTCTCTCTCTCATGAATAATCAATGCATTAAAACTAATACATGATAATTCCAAAAGAGCAGTAACAACTCTTAGAACCAAGAGAGAGAGAGAGAGAGAGAGAGAGAGAGAGAGAGAGAGAGAGAGAGAGAGAGAGAGAGAGAGAGAGAGAGAGAGAGAGAGAGAGAGAGAGAGTCAATGAATAACATAGAAAACGTCAATAAACTAGTGTTATAGAAAACGCTCCACAACTCATGGCATACTCTTACAAATATATCCTTTTCGAATAAAATACAATGCCTTCGTATTTTTTTTTATGTTTAGTGGTTTCACGCATCGACAAAATATATATTTCAGAATCACTTTTTTTTTTTTTTTATCAAAATAAGAATCTATGTCAAAGGTATGATACTAAAGGTTCAATATGGGTTGTATTTTTATTTTACGTTATTTATTGGTAATAATGACCTCAAAATATAGGTTCAAAAGATGTTAGCACCAATAGTACTCATAGGCCTATCATAAATGCACACACTGTTTAGAATACAATCGCAATAAACTACCAGTGTATTTATAATAGATTTTCTTCGATGAAATCTTCACAAACCATCGGATTTGGATCGTGTTTTTGAAACGGCTATTCGAAACCACAACCTATTTGGCAAAACTATATGCAGTGATGTCTCTAAGGGTTCCCAGTAGTATATGGTACTGATGATCGTGAAAGCACATATATATTTGACCCTCTTGTACAATATAAACAATACCTTGAGTCAGGATATGCGATAGTTATGGAAACTGTAAGATAATATACTTCAAATAGACGATAATAAACATTTGTATCTGTATAGTTAAGGTAAATGAATAAAAGGTTAGAAGTTGGGTCTACACTTAATCTAGTTGAAAGTCTACTTGTTTGCGGTCGTACACTGTAAATAGGCGACCATAGCAGTCGAGACTAACGACAGAAACACTGATTTGAGCTAAATTACACACACAAACACACACACACACACACAAACACCAACGCTTGTTAGCCTGTTATTAGTGAAAGGTGTAACTGCATCAAATTCCTGTAGTACTATTGGAAAGGCTTAGGCAAATAATTGTTTAGAACGACGATAATATTACGGTTTCCACTGGTGGTAAAACGAGTCATGAATAAGAATTTGGTATATATTACATATGATGGTGAATATACGTAACATATGGGAATATTAGTACTATTTTCATTAGGGTCATGAATAAGAATTTGGTATATACTACGACAATATCATAGCAAAGGAATTTGGTGAATATACGTAACATAAGGCAATATTAGTACTATTTTCATTAGGGTCATGAATAAGGATTTGGTATATACTACATATGACAATATCATAGCAAAGGAATTTGGTGAATATGAGTAACATATGGCAATATTAGTACTATTTTCATGGCATCATTTTACATTGACTGGAGATATTGAGGTCAAAGCCACAATAATGCATATGAGACTATTGTTTAAAAATGTTATTCAGTAATGACGTCCTACTAGCCTCTATCTACGAAGCCAGCTAGATTTAGCTAAGTCTCCCTTTAAATTTCTTCACTTGACGCTGATAAGAGCCTTAATTATCCACGTTATAGACATCACTGCATATATTTTGTCAATAAGCTGACATGCACGTTGAGTTTTGTGTGTGCATGTGGTAGTTATCCAGTCGTCACTGGCTCCCATAATAGGTGATGCCCAGGCCTACTGTATTTTTAGCACTGTCTTTGTGGGTAGAACTATGATTCTGGGGCACAAGCCCCAATAACTTGTGAAGCCTAGGCCTAATGTATTTAACAACGTCTTGTGGGTATAGGCCTATGGTTCTCTGGACCTTTGCATTGGCCCTATCTATGACAGTTCTTCTTCTTCTTCCATACTTTTACTCAACATTTCCTTGTCTTATCCCAATTTCCAACCCCTATTTCAGACCAGTCTATCTAGGTTAGCCCCAAGTCTTGAAACGGAATAAAGTCTAGTTTACCTTAAACTAACCAAAATGCACTAAAGGACAGATGAATTGACACGTATGTATACTCCATTGAGACAACATGGGTTCAACAAATGAACATAAGAGACTGAAAGCGAATAGAAAGATTTTGAAACCAGATTTGTTGTCAGTATACACAAGGAATGACCTATAGGCCTATACAAGACACGAGCTGCGCGCCGCATCAGTCAGTGATGACGGTCACTTTTCATATACATTTATTTTATACGTTTATTTTCCAGTTCCATGAGTGTGAAGTAGCTGCAGAATCCTGGAAAGGGTACAAAAAATAATAGCAGACCAAGGTGCTTGGTTATCGATGCATGTTTGGGCTTTTATTAGCTTAAAATCGATGACTACTGTAAGTCTGTAACTGAGGCCAAAGCTCTTTCTTCTTCTTCTTCTTCTCTTCTTCTTCTTCTTCTTCTTCTTCTTCTTCTTCTTCTTCTTTATACGCCTGACTAAAGTCACTTAAAACTACTGTTATTCCATAAAGTTTTTATTCTTTTATTTTTATTTACTTTTTTTTTTTTTTTTTTTTTTTTATCGCAGCGCAAAAGCTGACCGGGATCCGTTCGTGATCAGATATGAGATGGCAAACATTGAGTTCGAACTTCGAAGCGTGCCATCAACTACTAGCATTTTATGAGGCACTCGGCAAGCAATCAAAAGCCACAGAATATTCGAGAGGCCATCTCGTAAAATTATGGATAAAAAAAGAAAGTATATTTGACTATACTCCGTTTTTTTTTATCTGTCCATCCACCTGTGGTGTTTTTGTATGGTAACACTGCGTCCCGGGCTTTAGATAGTTACGCTATTTGTAAGTTTTAGGTGAATAAAAGGATATCTGGGTGTACATTTACAACTGAAAAGTGTTTTAATAATTCACTGTATGCGAATTACACCGTTAATATTCGAAATAGGATATTATTATAATCGTTGAATGTAAGCTGAATGTAACTATCTAAAGCCCGGGACGCAGTGTTACCATACAAAAACACCACAGGCGGATGGGCAGATGAAAAAAAAACAGAGTAAAGTGTAGCTAAACTGGATCGTTGCCAGGATTAACAATCTACAAATGGTGCAGTAAAGGAAACTTACTATTAATGTACTATTATGCCCTGTGGAACAACTGTTAAGAGAGGGTTGAGAAAAGTAAGATGGATGAAAGAGAATATGAACGGAGGTACAGTAAGTTCCAGAAGTGAAGCAACAAATTTCACAGGATTTCGTTCGAAATTTACTAACTGGCAACTACAACACGTAGCTGAAAAACTTTTTTTTTCTACAGTGAAAGCTCTATCAAGCAATATAATGCTAACATATGATGCACAAATATCAAATCTATTATTTTTATAACAATCATAAGAAAAAATTATGGTAATAGTAATTATTTCAAAGTATAGTAATTACTTCAAACTAAACAAACGAAACAATTTGAAATTTTTGTTCAACACAGGATTTCCAACATTACCATTGTACCTATATTTCGAGCAATATGGAAACAAATATTTAATATCATAGCGAAGATGCATAAAACCATGCAAGTATCAATAGAATGTATGGGGAAAATCTCTGCAACATTAAACATAATCAACCATGATTCAACAGAAAAGTTGGATGTGGTTGGTAGTTCTGATTTTAGCTTCTTTGACCGAGCACAAAACACCACCTTCGAGAAAGGCTGTAACTGCTGCTGCTACCTTCAGCAGGTGACTAGGCCTAGTTCCCGGCATAGCAAGGCTTACAATACAAAGACAGAACCACTAGGACAGACACCAGGACCTGTCCTTGCATCTGGGAAACAGACTCGCTATATAAAAAATAAGAAAGACGGTCGCAAGCAACCAGAACACCCGTAAAATCACTACCTGGTTAAATAGGGAGAGGATAGACCCCAAACCACCCCTCACCCCCTCTACCTCTACCCACAATCCTAACTCCACCTTTTTCACTTCAACCTTTTACCTCAAATCTTCTAATCATATTCCAACCGTGAAATTTAAGACTGAATTTGCGTAAGTGGGCGTATCATTAGGGAGTGTCACCCAAATTCATATTTCCACGGGCAACCAGTAATCAGTTCGATCCAGTCAAACATTATTGTATAACAGAAATTCATGAGTTTTGGAGGGATTTACACACACACACAGACACACACACACACACACACACACACACACACACACACATATATATATATATAATATTAATATATATATATATAATATATATATGATAACAATCAACCCAACCCGAGCATGGCCAATAGACCTAGTGCTCGATTCTTAAAACAGGCCTCTGGTTATTCTTGACTATTTTTTTTTTAGATAAAAAGGTCATGAGAGAAAGAGAGAGAGAGAGAGAAAATAACAGGAGATACTCGAATTAATTAAAATAATGCTCGCCAAGCATATTCACACTCCGGATCGTTTGGACAAGAATAGTCTCACTTATGCACTGAAAAAAAAGGTGGAAACCTACGAAAATACTTGTTTGATGCGACCCTGAACGCAATTCCACATGCAAAAATTTGCAAAATTGAGGAATTCGATGAAATTATTAAATAACAAGCTGGAAAATATATTTCCTTGATTCTTGAAATAGGCCTAACCATGTAGCTAATGCTAAACGCGCATATAACTTGGATTTCGTTTTTTTTTTTTTTTCACACCAACTTGTGTCTTATTTATATTTCATGTAATCAGATACTAAACTTCTTTCTGCTTTATGAAATGAAATCATAATAACTTTCGATATGACACTATAAAAGTAGAAACTTAATTTACAAATCACATTAGGCCAAGGCTTATGCACTCGGTTCCTGCTGCCACTCATTGGTGAACACTGAACACTCGATATCACACATTGAGAGCCGCAGATTTTTCTACTGGGAATTTTTTTTTTTTTTTTTTTTTTTTTTTTTTTGTGGATTATTTTTTTCCTTTTAATAAACAATTATTGAACTAACATTGACCATTCACTGGGGAAATGCCTTCTTTGGTTCTACATTTAATAACTGATACTTATTATCAGAAAAAGAGGATGACAATAATTGGAATAAAATATACTAACTGGCAACCCCACGATTTTCTAAAGAAGTACGATCAATTCTGAAATTTGTCGCTTCACTTCTGGAACTTACTGTACAGTCCATGTAATGCCAACAGTGCACCTCTTAAGGTGCACTGATGGCACTACCCCACTCTACGGGGTGTGCATTTACTATTCATCTTTTAGTTTATGTTCTTAAAATTCTGGTATGTTATACCACATGTGGCCCTTTTCTCAAAATAATTCGGTTTTTCATAGGATGAGGGCAGCCTATACCAGCACCCTCGATGTATTATTCTTGTTATATATAAAATCTGTATCTTTCCAGTTGATGTTATAGTTGCAGCTCCAGTGCCGACGTTCGGTTGTCATGGTGGCTGTTATGTTTATACTGGCTTGCTTTAGCCTTGGCTTTGCATGAATATTCTTCTTCTTCTTCTTCTTCTCTGAGGATTCTATTTTGGTTACCTTGTTGTTAATGTTGCTCTCATAATTACAGACCAACCGAATACCTTTCAGTCTCTTGTTTAAATCCTTTATCCTGTAACTGTCTGGACTGACGATTCTATTTTTCTTGTTTATTTCGTCTTTTACGTACTAATGCGTCTTCTCCAACCGGTGAGTTCGCGTATTGTAGCTTTTTCAAAAGAAGTTAATTGATGTACTTCGAGCTCCTGGTCCACAAGAGGTTGGCTGGAAACTCTGTAGGCCTTATAGTCCAGCCGTTTTCGGTAAAAATATGGAGGAATCGTTCAAATTTGGTTAAAAGCACCAAATTTTGCACATATTTAGCTTGAGATGTACTTTTTCAAATGTGATAGAGACCCATTTGATATCTTTCCAATATGGCCACCTTTTTCAAGATGGCCACTAAAATTCAGGAAAATGCTGGTATTCAAAGGGTTTTCATTGTATATTCACAATTTTGGAGTCTAAATCTATAATTTTAAGGATGCTCTAAACAGTGAGAATAAAAATAAGCACAACAGAACAATATTTAACCAGCAAATGCCCATTTAAATTCTGAAATAAGGCAAACATATCGAAAAATTGCTCAAAAGTTGTTGTTTTCTTAGTGTTTCAAATGGTTCTAAAGCTCCATATATAATCTGCTCAATCAGTGTAAACTGATACTACATCAGTCTTTCATAAATGAAATCATCAACCACAATAACATCTATAATTATGTTGTCATAATGTATGCAGTGTTTCATTAACTGCCCTACTGTTTTAGTTCACTCTTTACTCACCAGGTGATTTGAGCTATATGTTACTGAGTACATGGCTGATATTTTGATAAATTAAAATTCAATTTTGCTTTTGGGAACAGGTACCATATAAATATTTCTTAAAATGTGTTCTTACTAACTGTTGTTCGTTCATGCATAGATTTAGAGTGATTGTTTTTTTTCTTTCCTACAGGTTGCTGTTCTACTGCTTGAAGAGACAGCAATGTTCATTACTATGCCTTTGTACAGAACTGTGTAGAGACCATAGTGCTTATTAGCTTGCTTTATTGGTGATGGCTTAAACTTTTTTTTATGTGCATGCTAATACTAGCAAACAGAGCTTTGTGAAGTACAAATTCTAACAATGGCAGAACCATAGTTTTACTGGGACAGGTGCATTCTATGTCAACTGGTAAAAAAGGATCCCATTCAGCGCCCTACCTGTGGCAAAACACATGATTCAGGTGCTGGTTACCTCACCCTATCACAGAATATTCAGAGGTTACATGAACTCAACTCATTGCCTAGGTATATTCATCCACTTCTGCTGGGAGAAACAATCACAGTGCTAAACCTGATGGAAGAAAATGGTGCTGGTTGGCATAAAAATTGCAACAACCTTTTCAACAACAAGAGTGTCCAAAGAGCAGAGAAAAGAAAAGCTCCAGATCCAGAGAATAATGACACTAGTGACAATAAGGTAAAACAGAAAAGTTGTGGTGGAGCTACTAAACAATCTCAGAATACATGTTTTCTATGCCCTGAATCTGCAGACAACATACAAAAAGCAAGTCAAATCCTTGTGTGATACATTAGAAGACATGGGAAATCCATTCATGGAAGATTCATCTGATCTTCTGGTGTTAGGCACCCAGGATGTTGTAGATAAAGAGATTATAGAAACCGTAAAGCATATCAAAAGGGTGGGAAATAAGCACTATAGTGATTTTGTGAAGGAACGGCTAGAAGACAGGACCAAAAGTCTGACAGACCCTATCAAAAGGAACAAATATCCTCTATTCAGCAGCCAGCCTACCCGCAAAGTGTCAAAGGAGAAGCAACAAATTGCATCATTGAAACAAGACTGTTCTCTTTTTTTCTAAACTGTATGTTTCTTGCCAAGTGAGAGATAAGGATATTGATGAGTTTTTCCGCCATGAGAATCAGTCCAGTCCACCATCATTGTCACAGGGTAGGAAACTTCGACATGGGACCAAAGCTGAACTTCTTCCATTCCTTACACAACATAGTACCACAATCAAAGACAAGCCTGATAACGATGCAGTTCTTCTAGATGGGGCTGCCATTGTTAATATGCTTAAACCAGGTGCATCAAGAACATTTCAAGAATATGCTGACCAGGTATTTGTACCACATGTGAAGCATCAACTGGAGTCAGCAAGAAGAGTTGATATTATCTTTGATATGTATTTCCAAGACAGTCTGAAGGCTACTACTAGGAGTCTCAGAGGAGAAGGGGACCGCAGAAAAGTAAAGGCTAACACTCCTGTTCCTGACACTGGAAGGCTTTCTTGCAGTGTGATGCAAACAAAGCTGAGCTCTTCAGTTTTCTAGCAGATCAATGTGCTACTATCAGCTGTCCAGAGCGGAAGCAAATTATGTCCACAAAAGGAGGATTGGTCCTTTGCACCCCCGAGAGGGACAGTATTGATCAAATATCTCCATGCTCCCATGAGGAAGCAGATACAAGGCTTCTTCTCCATGCAAAAGATGCTGTTCAACACGGTTGTGAGAGGATCATGATCAGAACTGTAGACACTGATGTAGTAGTGTTAGCTATAGCATTGTATCTTCCAATTCATGCAAGTGAACTGTGGATCAGCTTTTTGTTGGGGACAACTTCAGATATATATCCCTGTACACACCATAGCTGTTTCTCTAGATCCAAAGTGTCAGGCTCTGCCTATGTATCATGCCTTCAGCGGGTGTGGCAACACATCCACCTTTGCTGGTAAAGGGAAGAAATCTTCTTGGGAGACTTGGCAAATATGTGCAAGTGTAACTGAGGTGTTTGCAGACCTTAGGAATGTACCAACACGGGAGAGAATTGACCAGCACATGGCAAACCTTGAGCGATTTGTTGTTCTGCTTTATGACAAAACAAGCACTGCCACATCAGCTGATGAAGCGAGAAAAGATCTCTTCACCAGGAAAGGCAGGTCCATTGATCTCATACCACCAACTTCTGCTGCTCTCTACCAGCATGTCAGAAGACCATCTTATCAAGCAGGTCATGTTTGGGGCCAGTCACTTCTTCCCAATCCTGTGTTACCTTCACCTGTCGAATGGCGTTGGATGAAAGGGCCTGGGAATGCATGGGAACCCTATTGGTCAGATCTGCCTCAAGCATCAGTTTCCTGTATGGAATTCCTGAAATGTGGATGTGTCAAAGGCTGCAGAGGAAGATGCAAGTGTCTGAAAGCACAACTAGCATGTACGACTCTGTGCAAATGCAGGGAGAATTGTGACCATGTGTGATCAGACTGTGTACATAAATTAGTCATTACAGTACTGTACTAGCAATTGATGGTTGCAAGGATGAGATCTATTTTTGTGTTAAGTTAATAAAACACTCTTCATATTGAGTTAATAAAACACTGCACTTATGGTTGACATTCAAATACATACTTTACTTTGCGTTAAATTACAGAACAAATATGATTACAGCCGGTTTCATATTTTAAGGCTATTTCTGAAACAGAAAGGCCTTTTTCCACTTAAATATTTGCCTGATGTGCTTACATTTGCTTTCAATGTTTAGAATATCCTTGAAAATATAGGTTTGGACTCCAAAATTGTGACTTTACATTGAAAATTCTTCGAATAGCAGCATTTTCCTGAATTTTGGCGGTCATCTTGAAAAAAAGTGCCCTAGTGGAAAGATATCAAATGGGTCTCTATCATATTTCAAAAGGTAGATTTGAAGCTAACTGTGAAAAATTTGGTGCTTTTAACCAAATTTGAACGATTTTTTACCGAAAACGGCTGGACTATTAGGAATCAACCCTGCGGTCACCCCTATCTCCTTCGTGTGGCTCAAATGCATGTGTATTTAAGTGTTGACATGTGTGTCTGTTCTGTGTATACTATTATTATTACTATTATCATTATTAAGTAGATGAAACCTATTCATATGGAAGAAGCCCTCCAAAGAGGCCATCGACTTGAAATTCATGCTTCCGAAGAAAAGGTCCATTAGGAAGAAGTGTGAAGATGTATAAAGCGAAATACAGAATAAAGAGATCTCGCTTCATGGAAAAAAAAGAATATTTAATAAATAGATTAAAATGTACTCTATACTCTATTTTGCTACCTGCCCTTATGAGTTTAATACCCAGGTAAAGGGATATCCCTTCTTTCTCCTCCTCTCAAGCAAATTTAACCTGTTTGTAAGTCCTACTGTGTTTAGGCAAACAACTAACCAATGTGTCTTTGTCCCACCAACGGTATATCACTAAGATGTCCGCATACTAGACCCACTATACTATATCTAGCATAAGTATCTCGACTTTTCCCACCACTTCCGGCTTACCAGCCATGCCATTAACATCTTTCCCCTTAAAGGGGCAGTGGGCAATTATTGTTTCATAATGCAACTGTAATAGGTTTTTAACCTCCTGTAACACCTTTCAAACCTTTTTCGGTGTCGGTCTCCGTTTCAGCGCTGCATGACCTCAGAGGTCCCACCGCTTGACCCTTTGGTCGGAATTCTACTGTATTCCATGCTGTTGTATTCGGTGAATATATTAGCCAAAATGGATACGGGCTGCTCTACGAGCAAGAGCCCGTGCTGGCACAAGGCCAGCTTAATCTTAAACAACAACAACAAAATGGGCCATCGGCTGGAACCCATTCTTTCGAATAAAGAGAGAGAGAGAGAGAGAGAGAGAGAGTCATAAGGATTAAGACGTCTCAAAGACTTATTAGTCCATCCTAAGAGGAGACATCGTGTGCTCACTTATCTCTAGGAGCAGGTTCTACTGCTCATACACAGTGTCCTCCCAATGATTTTGTCTAGCTTTCTTTTAAACTCTTCCACACTGCAGAGAGAGAGAGAGAGAGAGAGAGAGAGAGAGAGAGAGAGAGAGAGAGAGAGCTCTTTGCAACACCAAGAGCTGAAATATTAGATACAGCGCCAATGTGGCTATGTAAACACCGTCTCTCACGCATCCTCAACGTTAAGTTGAGCGAAAAAATCATATTTTACACCCAAGCAGTCACAAGCACGGCCCACAGACACAGACACACAATCACATACAGACACAGGCACATGGAACACTGTGGCATGCCATTTAAGCTTTCGGGGAGACGATTAACCAAAGGATTTTAGTCTGTTGACATATCACCAGTTTCCAAAAGAGCTGATTGCAGAGTCAACAATGGCTTCGAGTGTTTTTGGGCTGCTTCTGTCATGCAACAGGGTTACCCTGCTTGGTTTAAAAGAATACAAGGCACTACAAGGGAATACAGTTCAGTCGATTAGTGGTCTCAGTCAGACAGGCTTCTTCGTCAGCAAGTTCAGCGAGAGAGAGGGATAGCTGCTACTTTGGGGTCGTTTCTGACTCAAGAAAGGTATATACGTCCTGCTCAACTCAAGTTTCCACTGGTTTTATGCTTTTTGTTAACCTTGATAGTTACAAACATTTGTGTGTTATAATGTATATGTATACACACATATATATACACTTACAGAAAATACATATATATATATATATATATATATATAAACACACACACACACACACACACACATACTATATATATATATATATATATATATATATATATATATATATATATATATATATATATATATATCTCAAAAAGTGTGTCGAGGTCTGCTTGACTTGGCAAAAGCTACTTTGGGAAGGTAATACCCTAAAGCAATTCTCTTTGTATTCTAAAAACATCTTTACGTTTTTACTCATTTATTGATTTATTGATAAATTTTTTTATCTTTGTTAATATGTGATCTCTTCTTTCTAAATTTCCTGATGCCTTCTGTTACTTCTTTCAAATGAACGCCATGATATTGCTTGGAAGCTTAAGGATTTCAAGTCAGTGGCCCCTATGGTGGTGGGCTTGTTCCATATGAGTAGGGTTCTCCATCTTCTGAATAATAATAATAATAATAATAATAATAATAATAATAATATAATAATAATAATAATAATAATAATAATAATACTGGCAAGATGCTAATATAACTGCTGAGAGGTTTATATTCACAAAAATAACCCAATAAGGTTCCTAGTCAGTAAAGAAATCTGAAAAAAATCTAACATTACAAATTCGTCAGCTGGTTTTCTTTAGGAAAAACATAAAAAAATAATCATGTTTGTCTTAATTTACTAAAGATAAAATTGGTAACCTAATCCTTCAGATAAATATGAATTTTAATCCTTAACTTAATTCAGCATCCTTCAGTCCTACAAATAGTTAATAATCCTATCTAATGTGAAGCCTTGCTTTCAGGATGACCATCTCTGCCGAATTTTTCACAAAGAGGGTGGACCCACTGATAACTATGATAGTTCTGACAGTGATCAGCATCTTGTGTCTGGATCTTAATTCTCCAGCTATGGCAATAATCACAACAGTAAAATTTACCAGAGTAAGTTCTCTCTTAGTTAAAAAAAGTTAGATTCACTCTTGACAACTCTCACTAAGCTATGAAGGTGGAGAACTCTTGCCCTTGCTAGCTCCAACCTAGTTATAAGAGTGGATTCACTCTTGACAACTCTCACTTTGTTATAAAGGTGGCGACACTCTTGCCATTGCCAGCTCCAACCTAGTTATAAGAGTGGATTCACTCTTGACAACTTGGTTATAAAGTGTAGACACTCTTACTCTAGCTAGTTCTAAACCAGTTATAAAGGTGGATTCACTCTTGACAACTTGGTTATAAAGTGGAGAACACAACTTACTCCTACTAGTTCTTAACCCACTATAAGGTGGATTCACTCTTGACAACTTGGTTATAAAGTGGAGACACACTTACTCTAGCTAGTTCTAACCCACTTATAAAGGTGGATTCACTCTTGACAACTTGGTTATAAAGTGGAGACACACTTACTCTAGCTTGTTCTAACCCACTTATAAAGGTGGATTCACTCTTGACAACTTGGTTATAAAGTGGAGACACACTTACTCTAGCTTGTTCTAACCCACTTATAAAGGTGGATTCACTCTTGACAACTTGGTTATAAAGTGGAGACACACTTACTCTAGCTTGTTCTAACCCAGTTATAAAAGTGGTTTCACTCTTGGCAACTCTCACTTAGTTATCAAGGTGGAGGCAATCTTGTCTTTGCTAGTTCTAACCTAGTTATAAAAGTGGATTCACTGTACCCAAAGGAAGGAAGGAAGTAGGCCCAATCCTTATGCATCCTAAGGAAGGAAGTAAGTAGGCCCAATCCTTATGCATCCTAAGTAATGAAGGAAGTAGGCCCAATCCTTTTGCATCCTAAGGAAGGAAGTAATCTTTCTCTATCTTGAACAGGTTGCAAGTGAGCTCCCTGACATGACGTCCTGCCACCTGCGCAATGTGACCAGTAGCCAACTCTCACGATTTAAGTGTGCGATTTCATGTTCCGGGACCCCCAAGTGTTACCTGTTCTGCATCAAAGGTATGACTGACAGATAATGAGAGTTTTTTTCTTATTTTGAGTGTGGGTTTCCTCTTCTTTTTTTTTTGAGTGAGGATTTCTTCTTTTTTTTGAGTGAGGATTTCTTCTTTTTTGAGTGAGGATTTCTTTTTTTTGTGAGTGAGGATTTCTTCTTTTTTTTATGAGTGAGGATTTCTTCTTTCTTTTGAGTGAGGATTTCTTCTTTTTTGAGTGAGGATATCTTCTTTTTTTTGGGTGAGGATTTCTTCTTTTTTTTGAGCGAGGATTTCTTCTTTTTTGAGTGAGGATATCTTCTTTTTTTGGGTGAGGATTTCTTCTTTTTTTGAGCGAGGATTTCTTCTTTTTTGAGTGAGGATTTCTTCTTTCTTTTGAGTGAGGATTGCTTCTTTCTTGAGTGAGGAGTTTCTTCTTTTTGAGTGGAGGATATCTTCTTTTTTTGGGTGGAGGAATTTCTTCTTTTTTTTTAGTGAGGATTTTTTCTTTTTTCTTTTTGAGTGAGGATTTCTTCTTTTTCTTGAGAGAGGATTTTTCTTTTTTTTTTTCTTGAGATTTGAGGATTTCTTTTTTTTTTTGTTGAGTGAGGATTTTTTCTTTTATTTTGTGGAGTGAGGATTTTTTCTTTTTTTGAGTGAGGATTCTATTTTTTTTGGAGTGAGGATTTGGGGTTCTTCTTTCTTTTGAGTGAGGAATTCTTTTTTCTTTTTTTTGAGTGAGGTTTTCTCTTTTTTTTGAATGAGGATTTCTTCTTTTTTTAGTGAGGATTTTTTTTTGAGTGAAGATTTTTTCTTTTTTTGAGTGAGGATTTCTTCTTTTTTTCTTTTGACCTTGTGAGGATTTCTTCTTCTTTTTTTCTTTTTGAGAGAGGATTTCTTCTTTTTGAGTGAGGATTTCTTTTTTTGGGTGAGTGAGGATTTTTTCTTCTTTTTTTGAGTGAGGATTTCTTCTTCTTTTGAGTGAGGATTTCTTTTCTTTTTGAGTGAGGATTTATCTTCTTTTTTTGGGATTTTTTGAGGATTTCTTCTTTTTTGCAGTGAGGATTTCTTCTTTTTTTGGATAGGTTGGGAGGTTTCTTCTTTTTTTTGTGAGGATTTCTTCTTTTTTTTGAGCGAGGATTTCTTCTTTTTTGAGTGAGGATTTCTTCTTTTTTTGTTTGAGTTTGAGGATTTCTTATTTTTTTGTGAGGATTCCTTCTTTGTTTGAGGCGAGATTTTTACTTTTTTTCTTTTTTGAGGTGAGGATTTCTTCTTCTTGTGAGTTTTTTTTTGGAGGATTTTTCTTTTGCCGTGAGGATATCTTCTTTTTTTGTAGTGAGGATTTCTTCTTTCTTTGAGTGAGGATTTCTTCTTTTTGAGTGAGGGATATCTTTTTTTTTGGGTGAGGATTTCTTCTTTTTTTTTGAGCGAGGATTTCTTATTTTTTGAGTGAGGATTTCTTCTATTTTTGAGAGGAGGATTTATTTCTTTTTCTTGAGAGAGGATTTCTTCTTTTTTTTGAGGAGGATTTTTATCTTTGTGAGTGAGGATTTTTCTTTTTTTGAGGGGATTTCTATTTTTTTTGGAGTGAGGATTTACTTCTTTTTTTGACGTGAGGATTTCTTCTTTTTTTTGAGTGAGGTTTTCTCTTTTTTTTGAATGAGGATTTCTTCTTTTTTTAGTGAGGATTTTTTTTGAGTGAAGATTTTGTCTTTTTTTTGAGTGAGGATTTCTTCTTTTGTTTTTGAGTAGTGGGATTTCTTCTTTTTGAGTGAGGATCTCTTTTGAGTGCGGATTTCTTCTTTTTTTTGTGAGTGAGGATTTCTTCTTTTTTTTTGAGTTTTTTTTGAGGATTTCTCTTTCTTTTTTTGAGTGAGGAGGTTCTTCTTTTTTTTGAGTTTGAGATTATCTTTTTTTTCTTTTTTTTGGGTGAGGATTTCTTTTTTCTTTTTTTGAGGCGAGATGTTCTTTTTGATGTGAGGATTCTTCTTTTTTTTTGGGTGAGGATTTTCTTCTGTTTTTGAGCGAGGATTTCTTCTTTTTTGAGTGAGGATTTCTTCCTTATTTTGAGTGAGGATTTCTTCTTTTTTGAGTGAGGATTTCTTCTTTTTTTTGTGTGAGGATTTCTTCTTTATTTTGAGTGAGGATTTCTTCTTTTTGAGTGAGGATATCTTCTTTTTTTTGGGTGAGGATTTCTTCTTTTTTGAGCGAGGATTTCTTCTTTTTTGATTGAGGATTCTTTTTTTTTTGAGAGATGATTTCTTCTTTTTCTGAGAAAGGATTTCTTCTTTTTTTTTTGAGTGATGATTTCTTATCTTTGTTGAGTGAGGATTTTTTCTTTTTTTGAGTGAGGATTTCTTTTTTTTTGAGTGAGGATTTCTTCTTTTTTTTGAGTGAGGTTTTCTCTTTTTTTGAATGAGGATTTCTTCTTTTTTTAGTGAGGATTTTTTTGTGAGTGAAGATTTCTTCTTTTTTTTGAGTGAGGATTTCTTCTTTTTTTTGAGTGAGGATTTCTTCTTTTTTTTGAGTAAGGATTTCTTCTTTTTTTGGAGTGAGGATTTTTTCTTTTGTGAGGATTCTTATTTTTTTGAGTGAGGATTTCTTCTTTCTTTTGAGTGAGGATTTCTTCTTTTTTTTGAGTGAGGTTTTCTCTTTTTTTGAGTGAGGATTTCTTCTTTTTTGAGTGAGGATTTCTTCTTTTTTTTTTTTTTTTTGAGTGAGGATTACTTCTTTTTTTTGAGTGAGGATTTTTTTTTTTGAGTGAGGATTTCTTTTTTTTTTTGGGTGAGGGTTTTTTTTGAGTGATGATTTGTTCCTTTCGAATGAGGCTCCTCTTTTTTATTCAGGATTTCCTTTTTGAATGAGTTTTAGTTTATTTTTGGAGTGAGAATTTGTTCTTTCAACCAATGAGGATTTTTTCTTTTAAAGGAGGATGTCTTCTTTTTTGAACGAGGATTTCTTCTTTATTGAATGCGAATACCTTCTCTTTGATGAGGATGTCTTCTTTTTTTTAATGAAGATTCCTTTTTTTGAATGAGAATGCCTTCTTTTTTATGAAGATGTCGTCTTTTTCGAAAATGTATCCTTTTGAATGAAATTTTTTTTTTTTTTTTAATGAAGATTTCGTCTTTTTTGAGTGAAAATTTCTTCTATTTTGAGTGACAATTTCTTATTTTATGAATGAGGATTTCATAGCTTTTGAATGAGGATTTCTTCCTTTTAGAATGAGATTCTTTTATTTTTTATGAGGATTTTTTCTTCTTTTAGATGGGGTTTTCTTCTTCTTTAATGAGATTTCTTCCTTTTTATGAGGACTTCCTCTTTTTTATGTGGAATCTCTTCTTTTTTAAATGAGATTTCTTTCTTTCTATGAGGATTTCTTCTTTTTCAACAAGTTTCTTCTTGTTTATGAAGATTTCTTTTTTAAAATCAAAATGTCTTCTTTTTTGAATTAGGATTAATTTTTTGAACGAAAATTTCTTCCTGTTTAACGATTTTTCATGAGAATTCTTTCTATATGAGAGTTTATTATTTTTGAATGGGATTTTATTCTGTCTGAATGATATTTTTCTTTTTGTAATGAGGATTTCTTTTTTTAAGGAGGATTTTTTAAGATTTTTTAATATCTATTTTTATTTTTGAATGAGTACTTTTTTATGTCGATTTCTTCCTGTTTAACGAGTTTCTTTTTTAACAAGGATTTTTCATTTTTGAGAAATTCCTTTTATCATTGAGAATCTATTCTTTCTTAAGATAATATTTTAATCTGAATCTATTCCTTTAAATGAGATTTTCGTTTTGAATAGGAATTTCTTATTTCTTGACGAGAACTTTTCCAATATGAATTTATTTTTTATTTTTTTTTAACAAGGATCATTTCCCAAAACCTAACCTAACCTAACCTCCTCCATTTTCACCATTACAGGCAACACCTGCGCCCTGTACTCGGCCAAAGTTCGAGACGACTACCCAGGTTCTCACTCGAACATCGTCTTCGACTCTTGCTACTCCGTGTGGCACTTGGAAAACGACATCACCCAGCAGGCTGTTGGTGTGGGAACACCCGAAGACGACATCTTCGACGCAGCTTACCCCCTCAAGAGCTTTTCGTGTGGCCAGGAGAAAGCTTGCTTTGTCTCAGAAGACAGCAGGGGCGACATAGGCACATGGATGGCCCAGTTCCCCACGGCCGTCAGGATCTCCAGGATTCGCTTGGTAGGTACCCGGTACAACAGCGACCCCGTTTTCGCAGACGTCAGAGTTTACGTGGGGAACTCTACTCAGGAGGATCCCAGCAAGCTTTTCGCCACTTACCCCGGAACGGCCAAGGAGGGCGAGGTCGTCGACTTGCATCCTGGCACTGCGATGGTCGGCACTCACGTGCGCATGAAGACTACGGCCAAACGCATCGGGTTCTGTCCTGCTCAAATCATCAAGGCGCCTTGAATCGCAAGGCTTCTTTCCTACGCCTACCTGCCTGCCTGCCTTGCCTGCCTGCCTGCACGCCTGCCTGCCTGCCTGCCTGCCTTGCCTGCCTGCCTGCCTGCCTGCCTTCCTGCCTGCCTGCCTGCCTGCCTGCCTGCCTGCCTGACCTGTTCCTGCCTCCTTCCTGCCTGCCTGTCCCTCCCCTGCCTGCCTGCCTACCTGCCCGTAAGGAAGCGTATTTTAAAGGGTAGCTCAATGAACAGTCTCACTGTCTGATACTCAGTTCACCAACGTAGGTCTATCACAATTTGTGCCCCCAGTGCATTCATTCCTCTGCGTACAAACTGCATCGTTGCCATTCTAGGATGTCTCCCAGTTCGATTACAAAAATTCTGCTGTGTCATGTTCAACACTGCAAGCAACCACCTGCTTTCAAAGAATTGATTCCTCGCTTCTAGGACGCCTATGTGATTTTATTTATTCTATGAAGTATGCGCTATATTAATTTCCTGGTAATGATATTTTATCATGAACTGACACTGGAGTGTGTCTAATAAAAATCTATAATTTGACCTCATCATAACTAAGAAGTTTCCCTAAGATTTGCTAAAGCTGGTCATTTTATTTCCTTAACACTGCATTTTGATGAACTTGCGTCAGTGAGTGATTGTTTGCTTGTAAAACAAAGTCATTTGTATGTTTGTTAAACAAAGCCATTTAAGTCTCTGAGTAAATGTTTGTTTGTAAAACAAAGTCATTTGTATGTTTGTTAAACAAAGCCATTTAAGTCTCTGAGTAAGTATTTGCTTGCCAAACAGAATAATTTGTATGCTTATAAAACAAAGTCATCAAATTCTCTGGGTAAATGCTTGTTTGCTTGTAAAACAAGGTAATTTAAGTCTGAATAATTGTTTGCCTATAAAGCAAAGTGATTTGCTTGCTTATAAAGCAAAGTTATTAAATTCTCTGTGCAACTGCTTGCCTGTTAAACAAAATCATATGTATGCTTGTAAAACAAAGTAATTAAATTCTCTGGGTAGCCGTTTGTTTGTAAAACAAAGTAATTTGTTTGCTTGTAAAACAAAGTAATTAGATTCTCTGGGTAACCGTTTGCTTGTAAAACAAAGTAATTTTTATGTTTGTAAAACAAACTCATTAAATTCTCTGTGTAACTGCTTGCTTGTAAAGAAAATATTTTGTATGCTTGTAAAACAGTCATTCAATTCTCTGGGTAATTGTTTGATTGTAAAACAAACTAATTAAATTCTCTGGGTAATTGTTTGTTTGTCACCTTTGTTTATCACCTGTAACTCCATTTCTTTCCCAGCTGTGAATATAATTTAATTACCAATATAATAGTAAGTTCATGTCTACTTTCTTGATGTGGTCCAACTCCAGTGAGCAAGCCCCAGTAGGCATTGTGATAAGAATTATATTAAAACTCCTGACCGGGGTGTGTACGGTACACCTGGATGAGGGAAAGATTCTTCACCACCATTTCATTGTGCAGGGTAATGGTGACAGTGAGTCTATGAATCATCGCGAAACAATGTTACTTGGTATTTCCTGACCTTCTTCGGGAACTTGTGGAGGATAATTTATTGATTGCAAAATAATATATATATATATATATATATATATATATATATATATATATGTATAAATATATAATATATATACATATACACATACATATGTGAGTATGTATGCATGAAGAGGTAAATCCTTTCCCCACTATTATGACCTCTAGCGTTGGACCCTTTTGCTAAACTAAAAAAAAAAAAAAAAAAAAAATAGATAAAAATAAATTAAAAGGTGTTTGGGAACGAACAGGCAAATAGACATCGTCACAATTAGTAAGCACCTTTGAGGAAAATAATTATCTCGTGAGAAATGAATTTCCTGGCGTCATCTGCTTATCGAAGTGTTGTCTTAGTTCGACCTTGAGAGTACGCCCCAAAGTGTATATTATTTTGTGTCTATATATATGTGTATGCATGAATGTATGTATTATATATATAAATGCATATATATCATATATATGCACATGTACATGATAAATGAGTAAGAAATAAGCTATAAAAATGTTGATATATATATCTTTACAACAATCTCAGAGATGCTTTTGGCCGATTAGGACAAATACGACAGAAAACTAGCGAAATCGACCTGACAGGCCTATCTTTATATACTCGATAACTAGGGTTTCCCTTCCACAAGCTATGTCACATTACTGTACGTAATTCCTCCGTTTTGTGTCGATAATCACCTTGCCGAAAGATAACGGAGAAAGTTATGTATACTTGAGGAATTTTCTATTTTACCAAGCTCTTCAAAGATGTTCCTAAATCATTGAGGAAACTCAAATATCAACTTTAATATTTCCGTAGAGACAAGAAACCTTTCAGTACAACATTCAGGTTTCTGGTAAGATCTGAATGGTGCCAATTCAGTGGTTCTGAATCGGGCGAAGATTTTCTGTACTCATGTCCTTAACTGACCCAGTAAAATCTCTATGAAACTTGCAAAAGGAAATCTTGGTTCTTCAAGAAGTTAATGTACCAGACTGTTATAATTCACAAGTATTTCAACTATATACTAAACTAGCAAAAGGAAATCTTGGTTCTTCAAGAAGTTAATATACCAGACTGTCATAATTCACAAGTATTTCAACTCTATACTAAATTAGCAAAAGGAACTCTTGGTTCTTCAAGAAGTTAATGTACCTGACTGTGATAATTCACAAATATTTCAACTATATACTGAACTAGCAAAAGGAAATTTTGGTTCTTTAAGAAGTTAATGTACCAGACTGTGATAATTCACAAGTATTTCAACTCTATACTAAATTAGCAAAAGGAAATCTTGGTTCTTCAAGAAGTTAATATACCAGACTGTTATAATTCACAATTATTTCAACTTTATACTAAATTAGCAAAAGGAACTCTTGGTTCTTCAATAAGTTAATATATCAGACTGTTATAATTCACAAGTATTTCAACTCTATACTAAATTAGCAAAAGGAAATCTTGGTTCTTTAAGAAGTTAATATACCAGACTGTTATAATTCACAATTATTTCAACTCTATACTAAATTACAAATTAGCAAAGGAACTCTTGGTTCTTCAATAAGTTAATATATCAGACTATTATAATTCACAAGTATTTCAACTCTATACTAAATTAGCAAAAGGAACTCTTGGTTCTTCAAGAAGTTAATGTACCAGACTGTGGTAATTCACAAGTATTTCAGCTCTATACTAAATTAGCAAAAGGAACTCTTGGTTCTTTAAGAAGTTAATATATCAGACTGTTATAATTCACAAGTATTTCAGCTCTATAATAAATTAGCAAAAGGAACTTTTGGTTCTTCAAGAAGTTAATATATCAGACTGTTATAATTCACAAGTATTTCAGCTCTGTAATAAATTAGCAAAAGGGACTCTTGGTTCTTCAAGAAGTTAATATATCAGACTGTTATAATTCACAAGTATTTCAGCTCTATAATAAATTAGCAAAAGGAACTCTTGGTTCTTTAAGAAGTTAATGTACCAGACTGTGATAATTTATAAATATTTTAACTCTATACTAAACTAGCTAAAGGATATCTTAGTTCTTCAAGAAGTTAATGTAACTGACTGTGATAATTCACTGAATTTTTGTTTATAGACAACATCGTCAAATAAGAATTGTTTTGGAAAAGAATTTTAAGTCTCTGAACATATGAGGCGAATGATGGAACTCAAGAGATAAAAGACCTTTGCTCAAACCTGACTGTAATATTTCTAGATATTAAAAAAAACCCTGTAATATTCAGTAAATATGGAGACAGCAAGCTGAATGAAGCAATATTCGGAAAAAAACTAAAAGGATTAAACTGTCTGTCAAGATTTAGGGAAATATAAATGTCAGTAAAGGTTATAAGGATATGTCTCAACCACAGAAACTAAACAAGGGATGTTTTGTGTAAGTGATGATCAGTTAACTTCTACAGAGTCCAAAGAAGGAGAATGGAAGTAAAACGGGATAATGAATCAACAAGGCGTGGACCGACCTCCAGCTTACTTGTGAAGAGCGGGCAAAATTTTCCCCTCACGCATAAGATGTAAACATTACATTCCTGACTTAAAGTAAATTGAAAAGTGCTAAAATCTACGGTCAGATAGAGCAATGTTTCACCAACGAAAATTAAGATAAATACGCTACATTTTATTAGATTCATGAAAATTAAAATAAATATGCTATATTGTATTAGAAACAATTGTTCTGTACTGTTTAACATGCATATTATTTTTTTTGCATTTTCACTCTAATAAATAAATCATAAATATCCTATCGTAGAATTCCTGCATCTTTAACTCGACGTGAAACACCTTTTTCAGACCTTTTTAGGCTCTGAAATAGACCTTTTCCTACACCCCAACAACAACAACAACAACAACAACAAAGTAGTTTTTAGGCTTACTCCCCGAGTAAGCGAAAATGACAATCAAAGAAGAAACAAGACAGACAGGCAAAAAAGCAGCAGCAAAAAGGACACGACTTTACGTAATGCTAAAAGATTAGGAGACAGATAGGCGTGGGAATTCCTCTTAGCACCCGAGGTACAAAAATTCCTCTCAAGTAAACAAAACCTTTTAGCAACACGTCACGTGACTTGGGGAACTTATCATCAGTCATTGGAAAATCCAGTTCGTACTTAAACGTGAGTTGGTTGACTGACTGACCGTTGACTGGGACTGAACAATAGGACCAAGAAGCTTCCAATGAATCTACGGACTTATTTCTTCCTATGGGGCTGAAAGGACTCTGAACTTGCGGTTGCTTAGAAACTGTCACCTCACTGTCAGGAAGAACTGGGTTCGAATCCTGACCTAAGAGTGAAGTAGCCACGTAGTTACTTGCAACTCCCATATGTATGTGTATATATATATATATATATATATATATATATATATATATATTATGTATATTATATATGCATACATACATATATATAACATAATATACATATATAATACATATATACACGCATATATCTATATATAAACACACATATACGCACGCACACACACACACACACACACACATATATATATATATATATATATATATATATATATATATATATATATATATATATATATATATATTTGTAGAGGGAGGATGTTAGAGAGATAGAGAGAGAGAGAGAGAGAGAGAGAGAGAGAGAGAGAGAGAGAGAGAGAGAGAGAGCTCATGCGCAGTCGTGGAGACTATGGTCTAGCGCGAGGGGGGTGGGGTGGGCGGGAGACGGCTGAGAGAGACATTCCAGTACGCTTCCAAAGTGGGAATCGGGGAATCGGGAATGCTTCGGTCGCTTGGGCTTTCAGTGTTGTGTGTGTGTGTTTTACGATTCCAGGGTGATTCCTGCCATACTCTTGACCTTGAAAATACCCAGAAAAGGTCAGATTGGGTCATTTAGTCTCCGTAGGAAGTCACCAAAAGCCAAATAGTTCGTTCTAACTGTGTGAGAGAAGACTATAGAAAAGTCCACCTAAGCCCCGCCCACTGCTTACGTCACGACACCATTCCTTGAAACTGATTGGATGGCAGTTGTTTTGGAAAGTTGGTTAACCTGTGGTTGTTTTCGAATTCATCTATTTAGCAATTGTTTAGTCGAGGTTAAAATAAGTACGGCTAATTATCAAAAGGAAAGGTTATATACATACATAGTATCCCCTGAAATAAAATCATATTGGACATCTCCTTAAAAATGGTAAAAAAATATAGGAAAAAAACATAGGAAAATATGTAATGTTGTGTTTCGCAAGTGAGGTTCAATACTTTCCACAGGAGTAATTAGTTATCAATTAAGTTAATTACTTTTCAATTAAGTAAATTACTTTTCACACGAGTTAATTACTTTTCACACGAGGTAATTACTTTTCACACGAGTTAATTTCTTTTCACACAAGTTAATTACTTTTTACGCAAGTTAATTACTTTTCACACGAGTTAATTACTTTTCACACAAGTTAATTAATTTTGACACGAGTTAATTACTTTTTACGCAAGTTAATTACTTTCCACACGAGTTAATTACTTTTCACACAAGTTAATTAATTTTGACACGAGTTAATTACTGTTCAATTAAGTTAATTACTTTTCACACAAGTTAATTACTTTTCACATGAGGTAATAATTTTTCACACGAGTTAATTACTATTCAATCAAGTTAATTACTTATCACACAAGTTAATTATTTTTCACTTAAGTTTATCACTTTTCACACCAGTTAATTACATTTCACATAAGTTCATTATGGTTAGTTTTGAGATATATATATATATATATATATATATATATATATATATATATATATATATATATATATATATATATATAGAATTTTCCAAGAAATGTATATATAATATATGTACATCTTTTAGCAAATGCTGACTGAATGCAAGAAAAAACACTTTTATATAAATGTCAAACTGTATAAGGCGTACTTCCACATCCATGGAAAGTCTTAAAATTGTACTCATGAGGAATATCTATATTTATTTCCCCCCTGTAATCCCATCCCTACCTATAAAAGGTGTTTGCAGATCTTGAAATCGTGAAACTGAACAGATAAACGGCCTGCCAGCAATGCCCGTGATACGTAATACCTCATCTTGTGACGATTTTAGAATTCCCAGTTGAGATAAAAACCAGAGGCATTTCGAATCGAGCGATCCTATTGGCTGGCAGTTGACCAATCAGAGAAGGAACTGTGAGGATAATAGCCGAAGGGGAGTATATGAATGATGGACAGGAGTCGCGAATCCAGAATTCAACTAGTCAACTGACGAGAGGCACCTCAGCCTTAGTTGGGAGTCGAAAGTCTTAATTCTTTCGTAGCCTTTTTTTTAAGACTTTCGGGCTTTCATTTTGGGCGAAACCTTGATTACTGAGGCCAGGAATACTACGGGAAGAGTGAGACATACAGCTATTGTTATTTTTCATTCTTCGTTAGTTCTTCTTCAGACAGACACTCTCCAAAGCCTGCGAGATGCTGTACACAATAACACTGACATTGGGTAAGATATATTTCTTTGTTGTGATGCAGATATAATGCTATAATGTCTACGTAGTGTTTGCTTATACCAACAGCACTCTGGCATTGTATACCAGTAGCCTATGGTGGTGATAAGATACGTAGAACACAGGACCTCCAAGCCCCCCCAATCCCCAAAGCAGTGCACAGGTACTTAAACTGTCATATTCTCCCAAGGATATCTGACTTCATGTATGAACTGTATATATAATATATATATATATATATTCTATATATATATCTATATATATCTATATATATATATAATTAATATATATATAGATATATATATATATATATATATATATATATATATATATTATATATATATATTATATATATATATATATATTATATAGCTCCCTTATTCTTTCCAGTGCTGTCCGTTGCACGACTGACCTGCTCGGCTGAATTGGACCTGGATGGACCCCAACCTGTGTTCAAGGCTGATATGAAGGATGTCCATTTCCTCTTGTGGACCAGGTGAGTCCTGAGGTGTGTGTGGTTATGTTAAAAAAAGCATGAAAAAATGGCCTAGTGGTGGCCTATCCTGTATAGTTGCCAGACGCACGATTATGGCTAGATTTAATCTTAAATGGATTACAAACTACTGAGGCTAGATGGCTGCAATTTGGTATGATTGATGACTGGATGGTGGATGATCAACATAACAATTTGCAGCCCTCTAGTCTCAGTAGTTGTTTTAAGATCTGAGGGCGGACATGAAAAGTGCGGAAGGACAGACAAAGCCACTTCAATAGTTTTCTTTTCTTCGAAAACTAAAAAAATGGGGACTCTTGGATAAAAAAAAGAAAGTTACTACCATGACGGATTTTAGACCAGAACTAAACTCTTAACTATTCTTCGTGTAACTTTTGACTCGCATCAAACATTTGAAGAACCTCTAATGAAAGTTTCAGCAAACACCGCACGAAAGTTAGGCATTGATCGTAAGACCTCATGCATTTATAACGGTGACAAAATCAATGCTACCTGTTGTAGGTCATTTGTACTTCCTTTACTAGAGCACTGTTCTCCAGTGTGGATTTCTGCTTCCATAGAGTGCTTCGTGGTGGTAGGTTTCTGTTTCCTAATAGTAGCAGTTATGACTTGGACCATCGACGGATGGTCTCTTGTCAGTTGTTCATAAGTTTATTTCAACAGAGATCTTTCACGTTCACAACTAATCCCCTAATCCCCTTTACATGCTGAGAACAACCAGATTCGCTGAACGGAAGCACCAATATGCAGTAAATGTGCTTTGCTGTCCAACTTCTCAGCTCCAGAGGTCTTTTAGTCATTTGTTGATTATTTTTTTTCTTTCTGAATAAGTGAGATCTCTTCTCTCTGTATTTCATTTTACCTTCTGCAATTTATTTCAAATGAACACCCTATTCTTTGCAAGCTTGAATTTCGAGTCAATGGCTCCTGTGGTGGGCTTGTTCCATATGAATAGGGTTCATATCCTGCATATAATAATAATAATAATAATAATAATAATAATAATAATAATAATAATAATAATAATAATAATAACTGAACTCTTTGGGTTTTACATAGCTCTGCATACAGAACTTCAGCCACTGCAGGCGATAAATAACTGACATAAGAATAGATAACTTACAGTTTAAGACAAAAGGCTAGTGGATGTGCAAGCTGAAAGTGTTTATCTTGACCAAATCCAAATGAAATAATATAGATATATACATATATACATACACAGAGGGAGAGAGACAGAGACAGAGGAAGCTAATAATAAGCTAACAGCCCTCTCCCAAATCTCCTTGCAGAAGTAACCCCGATGACGCATCTTACCACGAACTGCTGATTAACGACACGAGCAGTCTGGCCAACTCACCCTTCGACCCCAGTCGACCAACGCACCTTCTCATCCACGGCTGGATGGCCAGAAGCCTCACCGGGTGGCCAGTGAGGGCTAAGACAGGTAAATGATAAATGATGGTAGTAATACCTCGGAAGAAGACACTCTTCCAAGCAGACGAGTTTCTTTTGACAATGGCAAGGAGAGATACTGAAATGCAGACCCAGTCACCTTCTCATCCATGGCTGGATGGCCAGAAGCCTCACCAGGTGGACAGTGAGGGCTAAGACAGGTAAATGATAAATGATGGTAGTAATACCTCAGAAGAAGACACTCTTCCAAGCAGACTAGTTTCTTTTGACAATGGCAGAGAGAGCTACCGAAATGTAGACCCAGTCACCTTCTCATCCATGGCTGGATGCCCAGAAGCCTCACCGGATGGCCAGTGAGGGCTGACAGGTAAATGATGAATGATGGTAGTAATATCTCGGAAGAAGACGCTCTTTCAAGCAGATGAGTTTCTTTTGACAATAGCACGGAGAGAGCTACCGAAACGTCAAGGAATAATTGAATTTTGGGCAGTTATGTAATTTACCTGCTCCTAAACTTAATAAACATAATAATAATAATAATAGTTTCAGTATTATTATTACTATGTTTCCCCCATTTCAAAAAGGTGGCTGCATGGCTTTTGGGATGAGGTTGCAACCCTTACACATTTTTCCACCCTAGCTGCAGTAATCCCCACAGCTGACTAGCCACTATATAATTCACCTCATAGGTCAACAAACCATGAAGGGTCTTTCGGGTAACTGGTCCACCTTGTGCTGAGCTTGTCAGACCTAGTGCATAATCGTACACCTTGGGTCAGTCTTGCCCCTCAGTTGACTGACCACCAGGTACACAATTCAGCGATTAAGCCAACAGGGGCACATTGGGATTCTTCGGAAGGAGCCAACGACTTCCTCCGCCAAGGATTGAAGTCTCGCCTCTCGCCGCAACAGGTGAAATGATGTCACTGGGCATTTATTTACTTATTTATTAATATATTTTTTTTTCAGTACCAATTAATAAATTATTCATTACTATATTTCCAGAACTGTTAACATACTATGACTGCAACGTCATCGCTTTAGACTGGGGGAAGATCGCCCACCACGTCAACTACTTCGGAGTCGTTCACAATCTTCCTCTGGTAAGCCAATGTGAGCTGTTTCCTCTGAAGTTATATACAAGGTTATCGCCCTTTTGTGTTTAATTGCCGTTCAGTTGCGTTCAGTTGCATCTGGTTGCTCAGAAGTTGCATTCAGTTGCTGTGAAATTGCCCTCAGTTACAGTGAGGTTGTATCTAGTTACTGTGAAGTTGCATTTAATTGCTGTGAAACTGAGTTCAGTTGCTGTGAAGTTGCGTTTAGTTGCTGTGTAGTCGAGTTCTGTTGCTATGAAATTGAGTTCAGTTGCTGTGAAGTTGTTTAATTGCTATGAAATTGAGTTCAGTTGCTGTGGAGTTCCGTTTAATTGCTCTGAAGTTACGTTTAATTGGTCTGAAGTTGTGTTCTGTTGCTCTGAAATTGCGTTTCATTGTTGTAAAGTTGCGTTCAATTACACTGAAGTAGGGTTTAATTTCTGTAAAGTTGTGTTCAGTTGCTCTAAAGTTGCATTTAATTCCTCTAAAATTGCGTCTAATTGCTGTAAAGTTACGTTCAATTGCTCTGAAGTTAGAAGTATAAATCAGCCTACGCTTGCACCTTCAAATCCTGTTTACGTCTAATCCCTTCCAGGTGGGCCAGCACTCAGCCCAATTCTTGGACTTCTTACACGTCTATGGGCACCTTAACTTCACAGCACTGCACGTGACTGGGCACTCCCTAGGTGCCCACGTGAGTGGCATCATTGGGCGTCAAGTGACCCACGGTCAGGTTGGACGTATCACAGGTCAGTGGGGGTGAAAATTGCTGGACATAGTAAAAGAGATGTACAAATTTTAATTCAAATAAAAAAATATAAATGTAAATTCAATTGATAAAAAAATTAAATTTAAAATAAGATCATTCAAATTTGAATAAAAATGTTAAAAGTTAAATCAATACTTAAATGAAAAAACACTAACGCCACGAATTTTAGTCTGGAAAATCACGAATAACTTTCTATATATATATATATATATATATATATATATTATATATATATATATATATATATATATATATATATATATATTATATATATATATATATATATATATATATATTATATATATATATATATATATATATATATAAATAATGAGTCTATGCCGAAAGCCAAGTGTACTTTTAAGTAACAACACTTAACGAATTTGGTCAAACTGAATATGAAAAAGTATATAAGTATCTTACTTCACATTAAGTGTCAATTATTTTATCCCTGTAAGGTCAGTATCCACTTATTATTCTCTAACATTTGGAACTGTTGTCATTGTTAATTTAAAATTCTTAAACCATCCTGTAGCTCTTGATGTTCCAAGACACCTGTAACTGTACTTGGGCCAATGAAAACCATTCCTGTATGCTACAGGTCTGGACAGCTGCCAAATTACCGAAAAGCAATGATGCCATTTTCAGTAAACATAATTCCCAGCTGACTGTCCCAAAAAGAGGTGAAAACTGACTGTAATTGTGACCCTGAAACCACCCTGTATCTTTAACAGGTTTGGATCCAGCGGCTCCAGAGTTTCACGAAGGCGAAGACGAGACGAAACTCGACAGATCCGACGCCACTTTCGTCGAAATCATTCACTCGAATGCTGGAAGTCTTCTCCACGTGAGTTTGAGACCAAGAAGAGAATACGTGTTGGAATTAACACGTCAAAATTAGCATTTAGAACTCTTGAAAAAAGGTAGACAGTTATCAGAAGACAACATAGGTAACACGTGAGAGTTTGAGACCAAAAAGAGAATATGTGTTAGAATTAACACATGAAAATTAGCATTCAGAACTTGAAAAAAATAGACATTTATCAGCAGACGGCACAGGTAACACTTGTGTTAAAATCAACACATTAAAATTAGCATTTAGAACTCTTGAAAAAAATAGATATGTAACAGCAAACGACATAGGTAGCTTGTCTTAAAATTAACATGTTAAAATTCGCATTCAGAAAACTTGAAAAATATAGAAATTTACCAGCAGACGGCATAGATAACACGTGTGTTAAAATTAACACATTAAAATTAGCATTTAGAACTCTTGAAAAAAATAGATATGTAACAGCAAACGACATAGGTAGCGTGTGTTAAAATTAACATTTTAAAATTCGCATTCAGAAAACTTGAAAAAAAAAAAAAAAAGAAATTTACCAGCAGACGGCATAGGTAACACGTGTGTTAAAATTAACACGTTAAAATTCGCATTCAAAACACTTGAAAAAATACACGTTTACCAACAGACGAGGTTAATAAACGTGTTAAAATAAACATATTGCGTTTTCATTGAGGAAATAGACAATTACTAACAGATGATGTGTTAAAATTAACATGTTAACATTAACATTCAAAACCCTTAAACAATTAATTAAGCACTTAATCAATAAGTATGTTAAAACTGGCTTATGAAAATGACCAACAGATGACGAAGGTAATATTTTGTTAACATTAACATTAAAATTAACGTCTTGAAATTAACACCAGCTGCAACCGATACTTGAGGTAATCACTATAATCATTTTGACTGTTTCGTTCAAAAGTTCTGCGTGGGGCTCCCTGATCGGATGGGCCATGTTGATTACTACCCCAATGGAGGGGCCCACCAGCCTGGATGCACTGCCGTTGGCACCTTGACGGAGCTCTTGACAGGTAATTGTCTTGACAGGTAATTGTTGGGATATGCAATTGCTCTGACAGGTAATTGTTTTAACAGGTAACTGTATTTACAGGTATTTGTTTTGACAGGTGATTGTCTTGACAGGTGATTGTGTCGACAGGTAATTGTTTTGATATGTGGTTGTCTTGACAGGTGACTATCTTGACAGCTAATTGTTTTGACAGGTAATTATTCTGATAGATAATTAATTGACAGGTAACTGTCTTGACAGGTGATTGTCTTGACAGGTAACTGTCTTGACAGGTAACTTTTTTGACAGCTAATTGTTGACAGGAGATTGTATTGACAGGGAACTGTCTTGACAGGTAATTGTCTTGACAGGTAAATGTATGTATATATACAAGCAATGTAAAACAGAAAATGAAAAAATAAAGAAAATATAAAAGAAAAATCTTTATCTGATTGACAGCCGGCTGCAGCCACGGCAGGTCCTTCGAGTACTGGATAGAGAGTATCAATGGAGCCACACCCTTCAAGGCGAGGCCCTGCCCAGATTGGAACACGTACAAAGCGGGAGAATGCCAAAGCTGTGGGGAGGGATGTCTCGATATGGGATTCCATGCCTCGATGGAGTGAGTACCTCTCAAAGATAAATATATTGGTCTGGTTTCTTTTTTGAAACTGAATTTTCAACTTTCTCTGTTGTTTTATGCTGATTGTGTCTACTCTTGTCTGTCTGTCTCTCTTCAAGAGTAGATTTAGTGTTGCATCAGAATAATACGATGTCTCAATCTGGGACTCAACGCTTCGATGAAGTGAGTACTTTCGGCGTTGGTTTGAAGGCAATTCTAAAATTATTTTTTTCAACTGTTTCACTCTCTGTGTCTGTTTCCGCGTCTGTATGTCTTGAAGAGTTAGCGTTGCATGGATATTATGTGAAGAATAGATTCATACTGATTCTTCCAGGCTCCGTACATCAACCAGTTTAATGTAACTTGTTCCTTTTTTGTTTGTAGACCCCACGGAACCTACTTCCTCGAGACGAGTAAGGAGAAGCCATTCGCTTTAGGGTAAGAGTGTGAAATCGACGCACGGACAGGCTACTGTTGTACTTCTGACAAGTTATGGACGATAATCCGACTAAACTATAAGTTTTTTCTTCTTTCAAAAACACACACAGATGTAATTTCGGGAGACTAAGTACTGAAAACTTTATATAATACAAGTTTTCATCGTTCAAGAATACAGACAGCTATAATTTCTGAAGACAAAGAACTGCAAACTTGATAAAGTACAAGTTTTCATTGTTCCAGAACACAGGCACCTGTAATTTCTGACCGCAAATTAATGAAAACTTATCAAAAACACTGAAACAGGGACACTTTTCGTGTAAAAATGGCAAAAAATTAAGAAAAAATACAGATTTTGTAATGTTGTGACGACCAGTTTTTGACTGGATGAATAAATCTACCAATATTGTGAAATTCCATTTTGTTTCTCTCTCACCTCGTGTTACTCACTGATCCAGATAACGTGATATCTCATCTCATATGGTTGGGATAGAACAAAACCCGTTGGCAGGGTGAATGTAACATGATACCAGTGGAAAACTATCCAAGGTATCTCTTTTCAAGATACTTGGGTAAGATGGTTGCAATGAACAACCACTTGATAATCTGATTTCAGACAGATTCTATTTACAACTGAGATTTGGATTCCAGTCTTAACAAAATTACTGTTTGGAATAAATCAGTGTCTTTTTAAAATTTATATTTGTTTCCAGTTTCATTTCATTTAATATCAAATCTTTTGTAGCCATTTTCATTTCCTTTACTAATCATGTTTTCTGTTTAATTACTGTATTTCTAAAATCAACTTTAATCATAATTTTCTCAATTGTAATCTAACAAAGTTATGATTAAAATGACAATTGGGAATCACTCAAGTATCAACAGATACG
>NC_087210.1:1278889-1281389 GCF_015104395.2 Macrobrachium nipponense | reverse complement strand
GTAGCTTGAGTGTTCATTGTCAGCTCAAGTGTTCTTGTAAGCATAAATTGTTTTTGTAAGATAAAATGTTCTTGTAAGCTTAGGTGTTCTTGGAGGCTTTGGTGCTTTTGTAAGCTTAAGTGTTCTTGCAAGCTTAAGTGTTTTTGTAAGCCTAAATGTCTTTGTAAGCTTAAGTGTTTTTGTGAGCTTAAGTGTTCTTGTAAGCTTTAAGTGTTCTTGTACGCAGGGCCGTTTCTAGTTCATTAGGCGCCCCAGGCAAGAACTCGTTATGGCGCCCCCCTTCCCTCCAGGCTGGAAATAATAACATAAACAATTTCGAACTCAACTAGCATCTCAAGTTCCACAACAAAACAACATACTTTATCAATAAATCATCTTCGCGTATATGTATACACAACAAGGAAAAGTATAGACTCAAAAGTATACAAACTATTTTTGTAAATTTTAATAGAATAACACCATTATACATTTTTATTGCAAATCCTACCTAAGATAAATTGAAAAAGGTAATCTTGCCAATCTAAAACCATAGAACTCAATGCACTATGTTGAGGGCTATGCTAAAACTATTAAATACAAGCTTTCTTCACTGATTTTTCATATTTAAAACCTGACTCTTCTTGACTTTCTTGCAGCAAAATCATTTATAGTGTCATCATACGAAATCTGTTTGGATATTTCTCTATTAATACTAATTATTGCCAGCCCATTTAGGCGCTCCTGTGACATAGTAGACCTTAAATATGTTTTAATGAGCTTAAGTTTAGAGAAGCTTCTCTCTGCAGATGCCACAGTCACAGGTGTAGTGACAGCAATTCTTAATGCCACCCACATGTTTTTGATAGATCTCTTCCAGGCCTTTCTCCTCCAGAAAAACAAGGTCTAATGTTGTCATATTTTGTTTTGGCCATTTTTTTGGAAATGACTGCATCTCTACAATCAGTTCATCATAATTTAAATTAGAATGATCCCCAGATGTGAGTGTATTTACACAAATCTTTTGCCTGCTTTTCTAGCTCACTAGACGTCAGGTCAGAGAAGTTTATGAGAACACTGAATTTCTTTGCAACATCACTCATCATTCCAGTTCTCTCTCTCAGAGATTCAATGGCCATATCCACAACTACATTGAAAAATGAAAACTCCATTTTTTTCAAGGCATCGGTAATAGGTTCATCAGGGGCCTCATAGGATAACTGCCTTTTAGTAGTTCTGAGTCTTTTCTGCTTTAGAGCAGCTTCCACATTCATCTCCTCACATATCTCTTTGGCAGATGTCTGGGCATCAGCAAACCCAGTGTCTCTGTAGCTAACAAGGGAGGTTTCAGCCTTCTTGAGAATGTCAACAGCTAAATCCAGATGCATGCATTGTGATTGCAGAAGTTTATTCACAGTTTGAACTTTTCTAAGGATATCATACCACACCACCGTACAAATAGAGAACCGGTATGATCCCACCTCTTCTGCTAAGGCTTGTGCTTCAATTTTAATAGCTGGGTCTGCAGTGCTTGCTCTCACCTCTAAAAGAGCATCTCTCACTTTTGCAGCCTGGAATCTTACAACCTCAACACTGTTGATTCGACACTCCCACCGTGTGTCTGCCCAGGATTTCAAAGTTGTGTCCACATGTTTTTTTAGGGTCGACCACCTTTGAGTGAAGGCAGAAAAGAGATTAAATAATTTTTGCAGGTAGGCAAAGTAGCTAGTTGCATCTGAGGAGCTCTTTGCTGCATCACACACAACCAGGTTAACAGTGTGTGCTCCACATGGCACAAATAAAGCCCTGGGGTTTAACTGAAGAAGTCTAGCCTGGACTCCCTTGTTTTTTCCTCTCATATTTGCCCCATTTTCCGAAACATTAAACACCGTTGCATCAAGTATTAACACTTCCATTATTCATTTATTTTCGCGTTTACACTTGTATTTATTTATTTGAATTATTCACGTAAAAATAATACTTCTCTCTTTATTTATATGTTAATTTTGGATGGCAATTTGGCGCCCCCCAAGCAAATGGCGCCCCAGGCGACCGCCTGTGTCGCCTGTGCCTAGAAACGGCTCTGCTTGTACGTTTAAGTGTTCTTGTAAGATGAAGTGTTTTTGCAAGCTTAAGTGCTTTTGTAAGTGTTCGGTTTAATACTTTGCTTTTTATAAGTCACCCATTTTTATCATTATTATTATTATCAAAATAGATGAACTGACTGCCCCATTTATCTTTTCGCTTACTCAGGGAGTAAGCCTACAAACTACTTTGTTGTTGTTGTTGTTGACCTTGTTGGGGGGTAAGAAAGGTCTATGGGTAAGCCTAAAAAAATGTCTGAAAAAGGTGTTTCGCGTTGAGTTAAAGATACAGGAATTTCAGGATAGGATATTTAAGATTTATTTATTGGAATGAAAATGTCAAAAATAATGTGCATGTTACAGAACAATCATTGCTGATACAATATATCGTATCTATTTTGATTTTCGTTGGTGAAGGAACGTGCTATTTGACCGTGATT
>NC_087210.1:1268889-1273889 GCF_015104395.2 Macrobrachium nipponense | reverse complement strand
ACTCACTGTTGTCTTATAGAGCAACTGCAAAAGGGTTTGACCTCCTGTTACAACTTGCAAACCATTTTATACTCTCAATTTCTCCTCCTGTTACACCTTTTAAACCTTTTTACTCTCAATTTCTACTCTTGTTACACCTTCCAAACCTTTTTACTCTCAATTTCTACTCCCGTTAAACCTTTTAAACCTTTTTACTCTCAATTTCTACTCCTGTTACGCCTTTCAAACCTTTGCACTCTAAATTTCTTCCTCTGAGAGTAAAAAGGTTTGAAAGGTGTAACAGAAGTAGAAATTGAGAGGAAAAAAAAGGCTAGAAAGGTGTAACAGGATCTTAAAACCTTCTGCAGCTGCAATATGAAGCAAGCGTAAAGAGAGAGGATGGAGGAAAGCAAGATGGAAGAAAGAGAATATGAACGGAGGTACTGTAAAAGGAATGAATGGAAGGTGTTGAAGCTAGGGGCCGAGGGGACGCCACAAAGAACGTTATTAAATAAATGCCAACAGTGCACCGGCATAAATACACTGTAAGTTGAAACAGGACAGTTAAAGATTCTGTACTGAAAACATTCCTATACTCTATTTTTTTCCATCTGTCCATCCGCCTCTGGTGTTTTCGCATGGTAATACTGCGTCCCGGGCTTTAAGTAGTAGTTACGCTATGTGTAAGTTTTAAGTAAATAAAAGGATATATGGGTGTACATTTGCAACTGAAAAGTGTTTCAATAAATTACTGTATGCTAATTACACCGTTAATATTCGAAATAGGATATTATTATTATTGTTAAATGTAAGCTGTATGTAACCATCTAAAGCCCGGGACGCAGTGTTACCATACGCAAACACCACAGACGGATGGACACATGAAAAAAAAATAGAGTATAGTTCAGCGAAAGGTTTTAATTATAGGAGATAAAATGGTTAAAATACTTATATATCTACTATCACTTAACTTACAACTATTATGTGGATATCTAAAATACTTTTAAGTGTTTATGAAATAAAGTTTGAATTTGTTGAAAGCGAAAAATGGCTTATATAAAAAATGATTATCGAAATATTAATTTGGAAAGTCATTGGCTCAGAGGTAAACCATTTCAGAATAATGCGCTCTGTGTTTGTCTAATGTCCGGAATAATTTAACTGTTATTGGTACAAATGGCATTGTTAGGTTCCCCCCCCCCCCCTTCTCTCTCTATCTCTTTCTCTCTCTTTCTCTCAAATGCCAGGTTCAGTGAGGGAGGATAAATAGTTATTTGTGATCTCTTTCTTTCTCTATCTCTCTTTCTCTCTCCTTCTAACAAATACCAGGCCTAGAGAGGGACAAGCAATAGTTATTTCTCTCTCTCTCTCTCTCTCTGTCTAGGTGATGTTAATGATAATCTATTATCTGCTAATAGTAAACTAGGTAAAATTGTGCGCCAATTAAACCTACATCAGGCAATTAATAAACCTACAAGAATTACAAGCATAAGCTCATCACTGCTAGATGTTATCATCACAAACAGATCAGAAATGATTTCCCAAGCTGAAGTAGTTCCCTGTCCTATCGCTGACCATGGGTTGGTAACACTACAAATAGATATTTCAAAACCAAAAAGGCAGCCTGTAACTAGAACCTTTCGTAGTTTAAGACACTATGATCAAAATACGTTCTGTGATAGCCCGTTAAATAGAACCCCTAAACTTAATCAAATTTTAAATACTGACAATGTAAATACTCAAGTTTCTGTATTTACGAGTGTTTTTGTTGAGAGTAGAAATGAATGAGGCCCATGTGTAACGGAAGTAATTACCCGGCCCCCGGCTCCTTGGATAAGCCATGACCTTAATAAAATACAAATGAAAGCAAGAGACGAATTGCATGAAAGAGTCAAAAGGGAAACATTAAACTTAGAATTAAGAAATACTTATAAAAACCATAAAAAACGAGTGAAACAACTTATTAAAACAAAGGCAGAACATTTTAAAGATAAGTTCAAAAACTGTCACGGTAATTTGTCTACTAAATGGGACATTGTTCATGAAATGATCCCTGCCACAAACAGGAACGTAAGCATCCATGACTATAAAGATAAGAAAGATAAAGCAGAAGAATTTAACGAATATTTTGCAAAGGTAGGTCGACTGGCCTTCGAAAATTCTCAACAGATCTTGAATGCAAGTAATAATCTGCCCACTATAGATACTATTATACCTCAAGGTATCGCGAATAACCTTTTCAGACCGCAACCCGTTACATAACGTAGATACTTGATAGTGAGAGATTTGAATGATTTAGAGGCGTTTGGATCTGATGGCATCTCTCTCCGTTTCATACGGGATGCCTCCTTACCCATGATAAGTTTTTACCTAACCGTTATAGTAAACACCTTCATTATTAATGGTCTCTTCCCAGGCGACTGGTAACTATCTCTCATATAATACCATTTTTTCAAGAACGGTGACCCAGATGCAGTCGAAAATTATCGGCCTATATCACTTCTTCCAGTCTTATCTAAGATATTAGAAAATATAGTTGCAGTTCAGCTCCTGCAATATCTTGAAGAAAATAACTTATTATCACAAACCCAACATGGTTTTAGTCCAAATTTATCCACCGAAACCGCATTCATGAAGCTCACACAGAAAATTTCTAGTAATATAGACGAAAAAAAGATCTCTCCTCTCATATTGTTGGATCTCTCTAAAGCATTTGATAGCGTTAGCCATGATATCCTACTTAGTAAATGTACAAAACTAAAAATCGACCCTTTTTGGTTCAAAAATTATTTGGAAAACCGGTATTGGTCAATAAGAATAGACGATGTAATATCTTCCTCTAAGCCAGTACAATTTGGGGTTCCACAAGGATCGATATTAGGACCAATTTTTTTCTTAATCTATATCAATGATATGTCTACTTCATTACAGGATTGTCTCTTAATACAGTAAGCAGATGGCAGTCAAATCCTAATCACCGGAACCATAGAAGAATTACAAATGTCAATTTCAAGAGCGGAAAGTATCTTAGAAAATGCTAAATATTATTTCGAAACTAATGGATTAAATGTAAACGAATCAAAAACTCAGTATATTTTCCTTGGCCCAAAAGCATACATTTCTCAAATTCCTGATAATATAGTTATAAATTTCAATGGCCATACTCTTAGAATAAGTGACCATGTAAAAAACCTCGGAGTTTACTTCGATCAGCAGATGTGTTTTGATGCTCATTTCAATGAGGTCAGTAGGAAAGTGAATGGAACACTAATTTACATAAACAGAATAAAAGACAGATTTGATCATGAAATGCGCAAAATGGTTGTTCAGTCGCTTGCGTTATGCACAGTAAACGAGTGTTTGAAGGTATGGGGCACTACGTCTAAACAACAATAACATCGAATACAAAAACGCCAAAACTTTGCGGCAAAAGTGACTGATGGGAAGGCAAAGAAATACGATCATGTAACCTCAATTTTAAACAAATTAGAATGGCTAAATATAGAACAAAGAATACAGTACGACTACTGTCTGTTAGTTTATAAAGTATTGAATAATCTATTACCAACATGGATTTTTCCTCTGACATTAGTTGGATTTAGAAGTGACAGGACAACAGAAATAGCAACGACCTTTACGTGCCAAGGACAAATACCGAGATGGGTAAAAGATCGTTCACTGTACAAGGTCCTTTAGCTTGGAATAAGCTACCAAAAGCTATAAAAACAATAGTTAATATCAATTCTTTCAAATCAGCTCTAAAGAAACATTTTTTGCCGGTAGGTTGATAACACTTTATACGGTAACATCACTGCATTTTCAGAATTGTAACAATATAAGGGCAACTTTCTAAATCATAATGATTCCTATTTACACATGTAAGTAAAATTATACATACTATTTTGTATTTTTAAGATGTTCAATCAGGTTTTTTGTGTGTAAACTGTGAGTAGTATCAAATGAAACTCAGGCATTGAAATATATTTCAATGTAAATATTGGAAATAAAGCTTATTATTATTATCATTATTATTATTACTCTCTCTCTCTATCTATCTAACTCTACTTCTATCTCTATCTCTCTCTCTCAAACAAATACCAGGTCTAGAGAGAGACAAGAAATAGTAATCTCTCTCTCTCTCTCTCTCTCTCTCAAACAATCAACAGGTAGATTGCCTCCCTCTTTGATTTTCTTTCTATAGTCTATAGTGCAGTGACTATAGTTCGTCATACGCCAGAGTTTTACCATCCACGATATCAAGTGACCTCTCAAATTTTTGTTTAATTTCCTATGTATTTTTATTGAATTTTTTATTACGTTACGTAATATATATATGATATATATAAGATATATATATATATATATATATATCGATAGATATATATATACGTATACAAATAATAAATAAATAAAAAATAAATGAAAAAGTGAAAAGACAAATAAATAAATTTATCATAAATGAAAATAAAAAAAATAAAAAAAATATTAAAAATAGAATTAAATAAAACTAAGAATAAACAAAAGTGAAAACAAGGAAATGCAAATCAATAAACATTTATTAAAAAAAACAGAGTAACAAACATAAATGAATATAAAAAAAATGTTTCGGAATTCTCGACCCTCAAAATTTGCTTAGTAAGCATTTTAGCCCACGCGTGTTGCACGGCTCTCTCTATGCATAACTTGCTTGCAAATTGCAATTCAGGGAGGGGACCATGTGTTACTAATCGAGGAAGGCATCGGCGGTATGCGGTTGCACATTATTGCAGTATAAATTGCACTATGTTGCACTGTATCGCATAATATAGCGATATATTGCTCTAGATGAAACAATATTGCACTATAATGTACAATATTGCACTATAATGCACAATATCGCACTATATTGCACAATATTGCATTATAATGCACAGTATTGCACTATATTTCATAACATTGCACTATATTGCACAACATTGCACATTATTGTACAAAATTGCACCATAATACATGAGATTGCACTATATCGCATAACATTGCAC
>NC_087210.1:1216389-1263889 GCF_015104395.2 Macrobrachium nipponense | reverse complement strand
TATTATATACATGTATTTATGTATACATATAAACTATTTGTATACATATACATTTTATATACATGTTTATATATACAGTATTATATATATATATATATATATATATATATATATATATATATATATATATATATAGTCAAACTTGAAGAAGTAATAAGCTAATTCTCCCTTGGTACTGAAAAACAGTCGATCAATTGAAGTCAAAAGCACTTACTAACTGAAACGCCAAATATATATAGAAAAAACTGAGTCCCAAAGGCACTTAATCACTTGCTGAACAGCAGCACCAAATATGTAGTCCTTCATACCTCCTCAAACAGTAGGACTGGCGAAACTATCTCCCTCAAGAGGAGGTCTCGTAACTGATATCTCAAAAAGTTCAAGTCGAAGATGCAGTGAGTGAATAATGAATATCCTCTATTGTATTTATCCTCGTGTTTTCGTCATTTATGTTTTTATCTGCTTTATGAAATCGGTCATTTATAATTTGTTTTATTTTTGATTTTACTAATACCAGACCTCTGCACTTTTCATATTTTTCTGTTGGTTTTTTTAAATGAAGATTTGGAATTGCAAGTCAGTGGCCCTTGTGGTGGTGGGCTTGTTCCATTATGAATAAGGGCTCATTTTTTTGAATAATGATAATAATAATATCTTTCAAATGAGCACCTAATATTCTTTGGAAGACTCAGAATTGCAAGTCAGTGGCTTGTTCCATATGAATAAGGGTTCATCTTCCGAATAATAATAATAATAATAATAATAATAAAATAATAATAATAATAATAATAATAATAATAATAATAATAATAATAATAATAAAGCGATGTAAAGGCCAAACTAAGACCGGGGTGCATCCGACCAGTGTATAAACAACAGTCATAATTTATAACAGGGGCGGGTGGGGGGGTTGGGGGTTGGGGGGAGTTCCGAGTATTGACAAAAGACCTTGGCTTGGGGCCGCTGGTCTGGACTCTGGAGCATAGCACATTGTCACATTGATTTACGAGGCTGGAGAGGATGTGGGTGGGTAGCGGGGGTTGGGGTGGGGGTGGGGGGTGCTGGGGATGTGGGGGTGGGGTGGGGGGAGGAAGGGCGAATTGACAAGCATCCTTTTTTTATTTATTTTTTCACTCGCTGATAAGATGAAAATTAAGGAGCGCTGGACCCTACTAGGTGGGGGGGCCAGGGGTTTGGGGAGGGGGGTCGGGTCGGGTTTGTGGGTGGGTGGGGGCGGGGAGAGGGGGAGGGGGTGTTGTTAATTACTAGCCCTGACGGACCAAAAATAAATGAAAGCAATGATCTGGTCGCCACAGTACATCCACCTTTTTAAAATGTTATGTATATATATATATATATATATATATATATATATATATATATATATATATATATATATATATATATATACGTATATATATATACATATATATATATATATATATATATATATATATATATATATATATATATGTATATATATATACCTATGTATATACATAAAATGTTATGTATATACGTATATATATATATATATATATATATATATATATATATATATATATATATATATATATATATATATATATATATATATATATATATATATATATATATATATATATATATATATATATATATATATATATATATATATATATATATATATATATATATATATGTATATATATACCTATGTATATACATAAAATGTTATATATATATACGTATATATATATATATATATATATATATATATATATATATATATATATATATATATATATATATATACTATATATATATATATCTATATATATATATATATATATATATATATATATATATATATATATATATATATATATATATATAAGTTAACTAAAAACAACAGAAGTCCTACATGGCACCCCCCCCTCTCTCTCTCTCAAGAGGCTGCTGTACCATCAAGCTTATTCACACACTTACGTAAAAGGACTGGCATCTGTCTGTCTGTCTGTCTGTCTGTCTGTCTGTCTGTCTGTTGTATTTTCTTCTGAGCCACCTGACATTTCGTATCTTTCGCCTTTATCTTCTTTTTTCCTCTTTTTGTTCATTCTTATTTTTTCTTCTTCGTTTATCTTCTTCTTCTTCTTTCTTTTTCTTTTCTTTTTCTTCTTTATTTTCTTCTTCTTTTTCTTCTTTTTTTTCGTCTTCTTTTTCTTGTTTTGTCTTTTTTCTTTTTCCTCTTTTTATTCTTTGTTTTTTTCTTTATCTTCTTTTTTCAAATTTTTTCTTCTTCATCTTCTTCTTCCTCTTTTCTTCTTCTTTTTCTTTTTATTTTTCTTCTTTTTCTTCTTCTTTATCCTCTTTTTTCTTCTTCTTTTTCTTATTTTTCTTCTTTTTTCTTTTCCTCATTTTATTATTTTTCTTCTTCTTCTTCGTCTTTGTCTATTTCTTCTCCTTCTTCACCTTCATAGTCTTCTTCTTCTTCTCCTTCTCTTTCAAAATCTGGACCTTTCTTCCCCACTTCCTCTCTTCCTCTGCTAACACTTCCCCAGCCTTCCATTATCCCGTCTTTCATTTTATTTCTTATTTCTTTATTGGATTTTTATATTTATTCTTTTGACACTTCTACACGTCAAAGCACTCGGCGTTGTCCGCCCGACTTCATTCGTTATATCTATTTAATTTGATTTATATTATATATATATATTTATTTATTATATATTAATAATATATATATTTATTAACATTTTATATATATATAATATCATATATATACATATTTAACATATATATTTATATACATACATTTATATATTATATATATATATTATTATTATATATATATAGATACATATGTAGTTATATGTATTTATATGTATAAGTATATGTATATATATATATATATATATATATATATATATATATATATATATATATATATATATATAAAACTTAACAATAATCGCCTAAGTTCCATCGGCGCAATAGAGCTTTCTGTACAGCGCATAACGTTTTATGAAACTATCAGCCAAGGCCCATGGAACTCTCAGCCTGTGTTGTTGGCAACTACAGCGTTGCCAGATGCTTGATAATGGATAACTTTAATATTGAATGAAATAAAAAACTACTGAGGCTAGAGGGCTGCAATTTGGTACGTTTAATGACGGGCGGGTGGATGATCAACATACCAATTGGCAGCTCTCTAGCCTCAGTAGTTTCAAGATTTGAGGGCTGACAGAAAAAGTGCGGACGGACAGGTAAGTAGCCATCTTGACAGTTTTCTTTTAAAATAAACTAAAAAATGACCTTCCCAGAGTCACATTTACATCAATATTCACTCCCTCCTCTCACAGACTCTTCATAGGTGTTATATTTTCATCCAGTATAAATGCTTTTAAAAAATCTCATCTGCAGAACAGGAACTCATTTTCAATCTCTCTACAAATCTCAATCACCTCTGTCATCAATCTTCTTCTAGTCGATGTACATCACTTTAAAGTTTTTTATATCCATTATTCCCACACTGCTCTTCACCTGTCAATCCTTCTGTCACCTGTCAGGCTGTCAAAAAGTTTCTCAATGATAATAACCCTTCTGTCAACCTTCCCCTTTATGCCGAGCTAAGACAGGGCCTGTTTTTTCTTATATTCTCGTATATAACTTTATAATTTATCTTTGAAAAAGTCTGTTATCCCTCTCTCCCCATTACGTAGAAAAAACATCCAGTCCTTTTACCTTTTTTTTTGTAAAAGAAAACTATTGAGATTGCTTCATATTTCGTCTAGCCATCCGCACCTTTTCTGTCCGGCCTCAGATCTTAAAACCTACTGAGTCTAGAGGGCTGCAAATTGGTACGTTGGTCGTCCACCCTCAAGTCATCAAACGTAACAAATTGCAACTCTCTAGCCTCAGTAGATCCCATTTTATCTACAGTTAAAGGTAGCCATGATTGTGCGTCAGGAAACCTCTGAGTCTAGAGGGCTGCAAATTGGTACGCTGAGCGTCCACCGACAATTCATCCAACACACCAAATTGCAGCCCTCTAGCCTCAGTAGATTCCATTTTATCTAATGTTAAAGGTAGTCATGATCGTGCGTCTGGAACCTTCTGAGGCTAGAGGGCTGCAAATTGTTACATTGAATGTCCATCCTCAATTCATCCAACATACTAAATTGCAGCCCTTTAGCCTCAGTAGATTTAATTTAGTTAAAGTTAGCCATGATCATGCGTCTGGAAACCTCTGAGGCTAGAGGGCTGCAGATTGGTACGTTGATCATCCATCCTCAATTCATCCAACATACTAAATTGCAGCCCTCTAGCCTCAGTAGTTTCCATTTTATTCAAGGTTAAAGTTAGCCATGATCGTGCGTCTGGGAAGCTCTGAGGCTAGAGGGCTGCAGATTGGTACGTTGATCGTCCACCCTCAATTCATCCAACAAACCAAATTGCAGCCCTTTAGCCTCAGTAGATTTAATTTTATTTAAAGTTAAAGGTAGCCATGATCGTGCGTCTGGAAACCTCTGAGGCTAGAGGGCTGCACATCGGCACGTTGATCATCCACCTTCAATTCATCCAACATACCAAATTGCAGCCCTCTAGCCTTTGCAGTTTTCAATTGTTTTCCAACGCCAAAAAAGGGGGAAAAGACGGTCCCAAGAGAGGGAAGAAAGTCAGAGAAAAAGCGAGAGAAAGTAAGATCTAATACCAACGGGCAGCAGCCAGCAGGGCCGTCCACAGCCTCTTTCCAAGCAATAAGAAACCGAGTTATGGAACCGCCAAAAAACCCGATATGAAAGTATCCTGGACTTGTATATGGCCACACATGGAGCTCCATCTTCGGGATATTCGATTCTTATTAAAAGAGGATGAGAGAGAGAGAGAGAGAGAGAGAGAGAGAGAGAGAGAGAGAGAGAGAGAGAGTTTTCTACTCTAAGTTTTTAATCTTTTTACACATTTCAAATCATCCTACTCTTAATTTCTCCGCGTTTTACACCTTTCAAATCTTTCTACCCTCAGTTTCTCCTCTTGTTACACCTTTCACACCTTTCTACTCTGTTGCTAATCCTGTTACACCTTTCAAACCTTTCTACTCTCAGTTTCTCCTACTACACCTTTCAAACCTTTCTACTCACAGTTTCTAGTCCTGTTACATCTTTTAAATCCTTCTACTCTCAGTTTCTCTTCCTGCTACACCTTTCAAACCTTTCTACTATCAGTTTCTAATCCTGTTACACCTTTCAAACCTTCATACTCTGAGTTTCCCCTCCTGTTACACCTTTCCAACCTTTCTACTCTCAGTTTCTCCTACTGTTACACCTTTCAAATCTTTCTACTCTCAGTTTCATGGATTAGTACTAAACACGGCAAAATATATTATAACTCCCCAGGGGCTAGTACTAAACAGCGAAACAGTGTAGATGAATCACTGTTTCAAATGTTCCTAAGTGATTTGGTCAGTTTACATATTCCCTAAGGATTTTGCATATTTTCTGTAGTTTATATAAGTATGTCTGCAGTATATAGAGTGCATATACATAATACTACATAGCTTTAAAAGGACAGGGCACCACCAACGCCCTCGCATCTGGCGAGATAATAGTAATTACGATTCTTCCTCACAAACTGCTAAACAAAGTTTAGCAGTTTATCTGACAGGTTTGACGTTTAAGCAAAACTTTCTCTCTCTCTCTCTCTCTCTCTCTCTCTCTGCTACGAGGGACAGGAGGAGGAGTCCGGGGCGTAAAATCTAAATAAAATATACAAACTTTTATGTGTTCGTGTGATCCACTCCGTCTTGGCCAATCACAGCAGACGAACAAATACTCGACCGGACAGCTAGTCCTAACTCCTCTCCTGTATGTATGTTTGCCCTGACAGCCAGCTTTCAAAGGCAGGAAAGGAAGTCTTACCCATGGGAAGGTGGCACCATCTCTAAGAACCCTGAACGGTGTTGACTCCGTTTTCAAACAGCATTTGCCTTCCTAGGACGACTTAGAAATCACCGGTTACCCTACGAGGAGGAAGCCTTTGAAGACGCAAGGCAGTAGAGTGACATATCTTAAAATAATTTTAAACAAAAGAAGTCAGTAGTGAATTTTTTCCTCGGTGAATTCAAAACAATCAGTAGCTATAAAACGATTGTTATTATTATTATTATTATTATTATTATTATTATTATTATTATTATTATTATTATTATTATTATTATTATTATTCAGGAGAAGAAGACGAACCCTATTCATATGGAGCAAGCCCACCAAAGGGGAAACTAACTTGAAATTTTTAAGTTTCCAAACGAAACGAAATAAATAAATTGATAAATCAGTAAATAAATGGATTAGATATAAATGATTAAAATACAGGGAGAACTGCTTTAGGGGGAACGTCAAGGTCAAATTATTAAAATACACGGAGAATTGCTTTAGGTCAGGCCAAGGTCAAGCTTATGTGGGGCAAATGCCCACATACACTTGACCTTGACCTGACCTTAACCTTAACCTGACATTAACCTTGACCTGACATTAACCTTGACCTGACCTGACCTTACCCTTAACCTGACATTAACCTTGCCCTGGCATTAACTTTTGACCTGACATTAACCTTGACCTGACATTAACCTCGACCTGACCTTACTCTTGACCTGAATTTAACCTTGACCTGATCTTAACCTCGGCCTGACCTTAACATTGAATTGACCTTAACCCTAACCTGACATTAACCTTGACCTGACATTGACCTTGACCTGACATTAACTTCGACCTGACCTTACTCTTGACCTGTATTTAACCTTGACCTGATCTTAACCTCGACCTGACCTTAACATTGACCTGACCTTAACCCTAACCTGACATTAACCTTGACCTGACACTAACCTTGACATGCCCTTAACCTTAAACCAACCTTAACCTCAGCCTTTACCTGATTTTAACCCTAATCTGCCATTAACCTTAACCTGACCTTAACCTTGAACTGACCTTAACCCTAACTTGACCTAACGTCACCTAACCTGTTGCATAACCTTTATAGGTAAGTCTCGTAATTGGGTCAAGTCATCTGGGATAATATTCACCGTCGTGAAGAAAATATGAGTTTAAAATCGCATAGAAACTGAAATACGTAACCAAGGAGTGGAAAGACTTACCAATATTTTTCGGGCTTATCCTGCTGTAGAGGGCTTCCCTAGCGAATTACAGCGACCCTGTAAGAGGAAGAATACAGATGTTGAGAAATACAGTTATCTGTAAAAGTCTATTTACGCTGAAACTCCTCACTCACTCCCTCACTCTCTCTCTCTCTCTCTCTCTCTCTCTCTCTCTCTCTCTCTCGTCATCCACCTGAAGAATCTTAAAAGGGAAACATGGACCCCTTGGAATGGGTCCAGGGGTCCGGATGCCATAGGACCCAGCTTCTTACTCATTTTGGGTCCAACCGAAGACCTTCAGATTTCACTTGTCCTTTCAGAAACCCAAACCCTTCTTCTTCTTCTTCTTCTTCTTCTTCTTATTGATTTAATATATACCTGTTACCCTTCTTCTCCTTCTTCTTCTTCTTCTTCTTCTTCTTCTTCTTCTTCTTCTTCCATCTGATACGGACTTTCCTTAATATATATCTGTTACCCTCTGGGTTTCATACTTTAAATTGGCACCAAATAAGAGGAACGCTCCAGCCTCTGGCAGGAATCGAACCTATCTTTTAGCTCTGATACACAGATAGACAGTAACTTCCCCGTTCAGCCATCAGGAGAGATATAGCTCCCATGAAACCCTCAACATATGCAAATAACATAATTATGATGATTATACATAGGAAAATATTGTTTTGTATACAAGAATGCTCACACCTGAGGACATAGCTAGGCTCTCTCATATGGACGTTGAGCCACAACTCCTTTATGGAAGTAAAATGTGGATACTGATCTTAAACCCTCAACATATGTAAATAAAATTATATGTATCTTATATAAGAAAATAGTTTACATATAAGAATACTCACACCTAAGCCATAGCTAGGCATTCTCATATGGACGTTGAGCCACAACTCCTTTATGGAAGTCAAGTCTGGATACTGAACTTGAACTCTCAACATATATAAATAAAATTATAATTATTTTATTTAAGAAAATAGTGTTTATAGAATGCTCACACCTGAAGCCATAGCTAGTTTCTCTCACATGAATGTTGAGCCACAACTCCTTTATGGAAGTCAAATGTGGATACTGAAGATAGCAAAAAATCTGAAGGATTGCAAGCCGATTTGTTTGTGAAGAAGGAACGAAAGATGATAAAGCTAAAAAATGTAGAGAAACAAGTTAAAATAAGTTAAGAATGTGAGCATAAGTCAGGTGGATCCATCACAATATAACCTACATCTTTAAACTACATATTCTATGTCTCTGGATATTCAACGCTCTCTCTCTCTCTCTCTCTCTCTCTCTCTCTCTCTCTCTCTCTCTCTCTCTCTCTCTTCAATTATGTTCAATTTATCGCCTGCCTAAATTCGCTCAATCAAATGAGGAAAAATAAATGTGATTTTAAAAACTAAACCTTTCAGATGACCAAAAAGGTAAGAGAACCTCTTTAATAATCCATTTCAGTCTAATGAATATTAACTCGTCTTTGAGTCATTCTCTTTATGTTCAGTGGCGCATTTTTGCTTTTTTTTTGGTTTTTATAGTCAGTGTTTCCTTTTTGTCAGGTAGATACTCATTCAGAGAGAGAGAGAGAGAGAGAGAGAGAGAGAGAGAGAGAGAGAGAGAGAGAGAAGGTTTCTCGTGAGCAACAATCAATGAAAAGAGAGAGAGAGAGAGAGAGAGAGAGAGTTTTTGAACAACAATCAATGAAAATAGAGAGAGAGAGAGAGAGAGAGAGAGAGAGAGAGTTTTTGAACAACAATCAATGAAAATAGCACACGATCTCTCTCTCTCTCTCTCTCTCTCTCTCTCTGTTTGTTTTCTGTTTCTCTATTTTTTCTGTTTCTCTTGTATTTTCTCTCTCTTTCTTCCTCTCGCTCTATCCCTTGTTGTTTCTATTTGTCTGTATGTTTTTTTTCTCTCTCTATATATATGTTTCTCTCTTTTCCCACTTTCTCTTCTCTCTCTCTCTCTCTCTCTCTCTCTTCTCTCTCTCTCTATCAATATTTCTTCGTTTTCTCGATCAAGTTTTTCTCTCTTTTTCCCTACTCCCCCTCTCTCTCTTCCTCTCATTCTCAATCTCTCTCTCTCTCTCTCTTCCCCCACCACCACTGCAACTAAAAAAAATAAAGTGACATGTTTATCTCGCCTTTCTTTTTATCGTTCGGCCTCTGGGTCTTATTGATTCCTGAATATTTTTGCTCTTAGTACAGCTCCCTCTGTAGTTAATGTCGAGGTTGTTAGCCCTCTCTCTCTCTCTCTCTCTCTCTCTCTCTCTCTCTCTCTCTCTCTCTCTCTCTCTCTTCTGTTTTTGGCCAAGACAGAAATATTTTCTTTTAGAGAAATGAACGTGACACTGACTGCTGTCTTGTTTTTCTTCTGCAAATTTGGCGTAGTGAGATACTTTCTCTCTCTCTCTCTCTCTCTCTCTCTCTCTCTCTCTCTCATAAGTTTCTCCTTTAACTTGCTGGAAGATTTTCTGGACTTGTTTGCTAATCGAATGTCGTGGGTTACTGTATATGTTTATGTAAATTTATGCTTTATATAGTATTTATATATATATATATATATATATATATATATATATATATATATATATATATATATATATATAGTAGAAAGATGCTTGATATAATCTTTTTATTACTGCAATTCTAACGTATTTGAAAAGAAATGGTATAGATATATATATATATATATATATAGATATATATATATATATATATATTATATATTTATATATATATATACATATATTTATTATATGTATATATTTATATATATATATATATATATATATATATATATATATATATATATATATATATAAGAATTATATACATCAGGAAAGTAATTACATCCGAAAAATTTTTTTGTCAAATCTCAAAAGAAAAGAGAGAGAGAGAGAGAGAGAGAGAGAGAGAGAGAGAGAGAGAGAGAGAGAGAGAGAGAGAGAGTAAATACCAACTTTGATTACTTCGGCTGAAAAAACCAATATTTTACTTTTTATCTCTTACGAAAATAGTAATTTCATTTTCTCTTTCCAAAACCCATAAGGTCTATTTTATCATATTTTCACCAGTAGTCTCTTATTCCTTGCAGTTTATCTTACCAAAGTTAAGTATCTTTATTTTCTCTCTCCAAGACTCTCAAGGTCGACATCATAATTTTATATCTCGTGTTCAATAGTAATTTTTTCCCAGCAGTCGCTTCAAGATAGTGGCGTGTTTTTGAATGCCGAGTATATATATAAAATATATAGAAATGCAATATAAAAACATCGTACCGTGCTTCTCAGTTATCAGTAGAAGGATTCACAGTAATGTTTTTGCTTAGAAAGACGAAATATATTTTTTGAAATATATATATAAAGCTGAAATCATTTCGTCCATCCATGAGTTTAGCGATCGAGTCCACAAGAAGGATGGACGAGAGCTTTAATAGCTTTGTGAATATTTCCACAAATATATATTTCGTCTGTGGACCTTTTTGTGTCTATATATATATATATATATATATATATTATATATATATATTATGTATGTATGATATATATATATATATATATATATATATATCCCCCCCTATATATAATATGAGCCTATAAAAACGCCAAAATATAGAAAGTAAGCACTACTACATTTCAGAGACTGCTGTCTCTCTCTCTTCAGGTATGTCCTACCTGAAGAGAGAGGCAGCAGGATTCTCTGAAATATAATATGCTTGCTTTCTATATTTTGGCGTTTTTATAGGCTCCTTTTATTAGATGGATTTCTATTGTAACAGAACATTTTTACCAGAGTGTACAGTCAATACAAACGAAAACAAAAATTTCTAAGCTATAAAATAAATTGTATGCTAACCCAGGTTGCAAGATGAATTAAAGTTAGGAGATGGTTCGGTCCTATAGAGAAAATGGAGGAACGTCAAACTGGCCCAAAAAGGACTTACATCAAAACGGAGCTGTTTAGAATAGAATACAATATATAGAAGTGAATAAAACAGAAATAAGGTACTTAAGCCAAAAGACAGTCGCTGGGACCCACGATGATGTCACTCGGCACTGACACGGAAACTGACAGTACAAGAGTTTGATGGGCGTAACAGGAGGTTAAAAACTTTTGCAGTTTTACTATAGATTAATTATTATGAGAGGGTAGGGGAGATTAAGATAGAAGAAAGAGAATATAAACGGAGGTAAAGTAAGAGTAATGAAAGGGGTTACAGCTAGGGGCCGAAGGGACGCCTCAAAGATTAACTGTAGATTTCAAGTTATTGGACAGAAAGGGACTGACAGTGCTGGTAGCTAGTGAGTACTACTCGCACGAGAGAGGAGAGAGGAGAGAGGTGAGTGGCGCAGTGGGTTTGGGAAAGGAAAACTGTAATATGTAAACACAAATAATGAGGTACATAAAAACCTTTATTATTCTTATAATATTACCTTCAATATATGGCAGGATGGCAACTTTCTCACTTGCCAAATACCCAGGAACCCCTGAGAGTTATTGACCCAAAGAGATCAACAGACTAGCGACCAGGTCATTCGAGGTTCCGAGCAGCAGCAAGAAGGAACGAACGACTTCGGGAACGTCACGTTCAGGGAGCTGAAGACCTTAACGGAAAACTGTTTGGTATTACGGTGTTTCCATTATCACCTATAATAATAAAGGCTTCGTTTTCATGACGCCAGTCAGATCATCATATTCGGATTGTCATGTCGGGTTTATGAGCTCTTCGTGAGTGGCAAATGCATTATAAAATGACATCTGGGTCGTTTATGTATTCCTGATGTGAATACTGGCTTATTCAAGTGTTTTGAAACTTTTAAAATATGTGAAATGAAACTCGTTATATACCTTTTGCATATAATTAGTTTTTACAAATAATTATGTGCAACATTGAATTACGATGTTGTATGAACTTTTAAAGGTTATATATATACACAGAAGGTTATATATACAGGAGGTTATATATACTGAAAAATAAAGGACTTGACGTGAAGATCCTCTAAAAAAAAAAAAGAAAAAACAGATTAAAAAGAAATACAATGTATAAACTTTTAAAGGTTATATATACAGAAAGCTATATATACAGAGGGTTATACATACTGAAGGTTATACATACAGAAGATTATATATACAGAAGGTTATACATACAGAAAGCTATATGTATATACAGAAGGTTATACATACAGAAGGTTTTATATATATAGAAGGTTATATATACACAGAAGGTTATATATACAGAAGGTTATACATACAGAAGGTTATATATACAGAAGGTTATATATACAGAAGATTATATATACAGAAGGTTATATATACAGAAGGTCATACATACAGAAGGTTACATATACAGAAAAATAAACGAATTGACGTAAAGATCCTCAGAAAAAAAAATAATAGAAAAACAAACAAAGATAAAAAAAAAATGAAAACAACTCAAATGCTCCTCATACCCTGGTGGTCCCTAATACCCAGGGAGACAAAATCGAGTACAGAGCTGAAACGAAGCGGTGAAAATCTTCGAATGGGCCATTACCGTCAGATTCATTATCCAACCAGAGTGGGCGGCAGGACAGACGATAATTACCCTTTCAGAATTCGCAGAAAGAAGCAAGCGTTCGTTGTTTTCAGGTCGCTACGACAACGACATCTGAGAAGCTAAACTTCCGACAGATTTAGGAAGGGGGAACCAAGAGGACATTAGGGGGACTGGTAAGTTGGCTAGATTTCGGGTGGAAAGAGGGGAAAGGGTTTTCTTGGGGTTGGGGGGGAAGGGGGGGAATGGAAGCGAAAACAAGCGTTTGTTGGTTTCTGTTTCAGAAGCGTCTACTTGGAGGAGAGAGAGAGAGAGAGAGAGAGAGAGAGAGAGAGAGAGAGAGAGAGAGAGAGACCTTTTTCATAGCATTCGCAAAATAGGGCAGTAGTTTTTTTTTTTTTTTTTTTTTTTTTTTTTTGTATAGTGTTTTTACGTTCCATGATTTTCTGGTGACATAACCCACCCCCACCAAATCACCAAGTGGTTATTCAGCAACGGGACTAACGGCTTTAACGTGACTTCCGAACCACGTCGAGAGTGAACTTCTATCACCAGAAATACATATCTCTGACCCCCTCAGCGGAATGCCCGAGAATTGAACTCGTGGCCACCGAGGTGGCAGGCCAAGACCAAACCGACCACGCCACTGAGGTGCTAGGACAGTGGTTACGTTCGAACTTAATAGTGATCACAGGCCCGAGTGGAATGCAGCTAGCATTATTTTGCAAAATCAGCATTGCAAAACACCGCCTTCATTAACTTCATGAAATATACAAACTGGAAACTGCTACAATACCTTTCTCATTACCGAAAAAAAGGCAAAATATATCACTTCAACAAAGCAGCATCATTTTGTCATAGACCAGCATTTCAGACTCGGGGGAAAAAATCCAGAAAAAGATGTCATCTCCATTTTATCCCGTGAATTTTTATGATAATTAATTACGCAGTCATCGGAAGTCTCCTAACCTGGGTGATTTGGTCGGGGTTGGGGATCTGGGAGGGGTGGGGCTGGGGAGGGTGGGTGATGTCACCAGAAAACCTCGAGGGGTAATATATGAATTTTTTTTTTTTATTCTTTAAGTGACGATGGGGTTGGGGATTGGGAGATTAGGGTTGAAGGTTAGGAGGTTGAGGGTTGAAGTTGGGATTTAGGGATGAGGTTGAGGGTTGGGGTTGAAATTTAGGGTTGAGGGTTAGGGGTTAATGACTGAGTGTTTGGGTGTTGGAGGCTGGGATTGAGGGTTGAGGGTTGGTGTTGAAGGCTGGGGTTGAAGGTTGAGTGGTTGATGGCTGATGGTGAAGGTTGAGGTTGAAGAGTTGAAAGTGGGGGGTTCGTGGATTGGGGCTGAGGGTTTGGGGTTAGGGTTGGGGATTGGGAGTTCGACTACCTAGAAATACCATAAAATTTGATTTCAGTTATGATGGGTGGGGTTAAGGGTTGGTGGGGTGGGTTGTGGTGGGGTTTAGAGATGCTGAGTCAAGTCACAGAAAACCTCAAATTAAAAACACATATAAACAATGTGTGACCCGACCTCTAGCTCACTCGGGACACACGCAAGATATTCCCCTAATGCACAAATTGTAAGCATTATATTCCAAATTTTTAACGTAAATTAAAACGTGCTAAAGTCTATGGTCAAATAGATCCTTGTTTCACCAACGAAAATTGAAATAAACAAGTTCTATTTTATAAGAAATATTGGTTCTATACGGTTTAATATGCACATTATTTATTTTTCACATTTTCACTCTCATAAATAAATCATAGATATCCTGTCCTAAAATTCCCGTATCTTTAACTCAAAGAGAAGCACCTTTTTCAGACATTTTTAGGCTTCTAAATCACTCCCCGAGTAAGCAAAAAAAAAAAAAAAAATAAATAAATAAAAAAGTAAAAATGAAAAAAGATATTCCCAACAGTGTTACAATAAATCGTTCAACGCATTGTTTATTTATTTCGTAAACAGTAAAGAAAAGACGAGGATTAAATAAACAAAATACAATCAGGTAATTGTAACAGTTTCCAAAACATTTCTCGAATTCATTTCGTCAATTCTAAACCATAATCTGGGATTAATAGTCACTTGAATAAAATGCGGAATATTTTCAACTTTCCTCGTTATTAAATTATTTATTGTTTTGTTGCCAATTTCGATGATCTTTCTTGTAAATATTCAAAGTTATTTAAAAGCAAGATTCAGAACAAATTTAAAAACTTGATAAAAGCTGAAATAAGAAGAAACGGAATTGCATATTATTAGAATACAACTTACATTTAAAATGAAATAGAGTATGGATTTGAAATGTCAATATAGAAATGTTATTATTATTATTATTATTATTATTATTATTATTATTATTATTATTATTATTATTATTATTATTATTATTATTCAAAACCGAACAATCCAACCACAGTAGTCACTGTCTTGAAATTCAAGCTTCTATAGAACAATGGCGTTTTTGAGAAAGAGATAACAGAAGGTAATGGAATATACAGAAAGCAGAAAACTGGAATCAGAAAAAGAAATACAAAAAAACAATAAAACAAAATAGATGAAAATGTAAGAGATCATGTATCAGAAATGGAAACAGATTAAAAAAAAAATAGATGAAAATGTAGGAGATCAAGTATCAGAAAAGGAAACAAATAAAAAAAATAAAATTGATGAAAATGTATGCGATCAGGTATCAGAAAAGGAAGCAGATAAAAAATAATGAAATAAAATAGATGAAAATGTTATACATCAGGTATCAGAAATGGAAACATTAAAAAAAATAAAATAGATGAAAATGTAAGAGATCAGGTATCAGAAATGGAAACAGATTTAAAAAAATAATAAATAAATAAAAATAAAATGAAATAGATGAAAATGTAAGGAATCAGGTATCAGAAATGTAAACAAATGAACAAAAAATAAAATAAAATAGATGAAAATGTAAGAGATCAGGTATCAGAAATGGAAGCAAACAGATTAACAAAAATAAATAAATAAATAAAAAATAGATAAATAAATGGACGAAAATGTAAGTAAACGATAAAATAAAAATAGAATTGCTTTTGGGGTCAAAGGTAAAACATGACCATCGATCGAAGGAAATGAGAAGAAGAAGAAGACTGAGGAGTTTTGCCTCTACCAAAACAACACAGTCACTTTGTGTACAATTCCTCTCATTTCGGACGTTTACTGAAGTGAAGTGATGAAGCGCTTCTTCAAGTGATTCAAGTGGGATTCAATCCCTCTTCTTCCCCAGTTTGATTTGGCGTCTCAGTCACGAGGGTCGTCGAGTGCAAGAAAAGCACAGCTAATAGTAGAAGGATTAAAAAGAAAACAAGTACAAAATGCGCCAGAAGAAACGACGTTTCCGGACGCACGACCATGGCTAGCTTTAAAACCTTAAATAAAATTAAAACTCCTGAGGCTAGATGGCTGCAATTTGGTACGTTTGATAATTGGATGGTGGATGATCGACGTGCCAATTTGCAGCCCTCTAGCCTCAGAGGTTTCCAGACTTACGATCATGGCTATCTTTAACCTTGAATAAGATGAAAACTTCTGAGGATGGAGGGCTGTAATTTGGTCCGTTTGATGATTGGATTGTGGATGATCGATGTGCCAATTTGCAGCCCTCTAGCCTCAGAGGTTTCCAGATGCACGAACATGGATAACTTTAACCTTAAATAAAATGGAAACTACAGATTCTAGAGGGCTGCAATTTGGTACGTTTGATGATTGGAGGGTGGATGATCGACGTTCCAATTTGCAGTTCTCTAGCCTCAGTAGTTTTAAGATCTGAGGGCGGACAGATGAAGACATCTCTATGATAGAAGACTAAGACTCTCCCGCCGTCAAACTCAGCCTCAATATCTGCCCTTTAACTCGAACTTTGTTTTCGCAGATAAAGAAAAAAAAAAAAAGAGAAAAATATTTTACCTTGTTTGTTGGTTTTGCTGTTGTTGTTGTGCTTGTTTTTTTCCACAGTAAAAAAAAAAATTGTTTTTTTCTGCTCTATATTTTTTTCATCCTATTTTTGGGTGTGGGGGATCGTAGACATTTTATTATGGAAATGAAAATTTTGAAGTGTAATCCACATGCAGTTTACATATATATATATATATATATATATATATATATATATATATATATATATATATATATATATATATATATATATATATAATATATATATATATATATATATATATATATATATATATATATATATATAGAAGAGATAAAAGGGCCATAAAACACTATCTTAACGTGGTAGTAAGTCACACCTACATATGTTTTTATATATACGAGTATATACTCTTGTAAGACATCCTATGTCCATATTTTACCAGTGATCAGGAGTTCAGAAGGAAGGGCTCGAAATATATGGTTGCTACGTTAAAATAGTGTTCTATGGGCCTTTTATCTTCACATTATTCTGTTGTATTACAGTAAAAAGAGCTTCATATATAAATATAATATGTGTATAAATATATGATATAGTACTATGTTTATATATATATGTATATAGTATGTAATTAATTATTATAATCATATATATATTATATATTATAATTATAATATATATATATATATATAATATAATAAATATATTATGTGTGTGTGGTGTGTGTGTGTTTGTGTTTGTGTGGTGTGTATATTATATGAATATTTACATATATATACATATATATATAAGATATATATTATATAAATATATAATATATATATATTAATATATATATATAAATAAATTATGTTATATTATATATATATATTAAATTATTATATATATAATTAATATATGTGTGGTGTGTGTGTGTGTGTGTGTGTGTATTATTATATATCTTGTCCATATATATAGATTATAATATATATATCATATATATAAATTAGATATATATATATATGTGTGTGTGTGTGTGTGTGTGTGTATGTGTATTATTATGTATATATGTACATATATATACATATAATATCTATTATATATATATATTATATATATATTATATATTCTATATAGTATATATATTTTTAGTATAATTATTATATATATATATATATATATAAATTATTGCAGAGAGAGAGAGAGATAGAGAGAGAGAGAGAGATGAGAGAGAGAGAGAGCACAATGTCAACCCACACACAATAAACAGAAAAGAGAGAAAAAAGATGAAAGAAAAAAGCAAAAGAAAAAGAAATAGGAGAGTTAGCTACGTTAGTAAGACGAATAAAAAATGATAAAAGAAATTAATAACGCAAACTAAAATATCGTATAGAGGATATGACTGGTCGCCTGAGAGGCCTAAGGGAACAATAATAATTTTATGGCTGGCATAAAATATATGACAGGTCTTATACTATAGAGCTTATAATATATGCCAGGCAACACCAATCTCCTTCCATCCTTTCTTCGTCCTAACATATATCTAACTGATTATTTTACAAAATGCTATATATTCTTAAGATTGCCGCTTACTCGGGGAGTAAGCTTGCAAATTAATTTGTTTCTGTTGTTGGGGGTGGGGGCGGGGGTGGGGTAGGAAAGCCCTGTGGACCACCAAACTACCTATATACTAGTCTCTCCATTCTTCCTTCTTAACATATATTCGATTGATTATTTTACAAACAGCTATATATTCTCAAGATTTTCGCTTACTCGGGGAGTAAGCTTGCAAATTAGTTTGTTTTTGGTGGGGAGGGGCGGGGAGGAAAGGTCTATGGAAGAGCCTAAAAAGATCTGAAATGTAAAGACACAGGAATTTTTGGATTTATTTATTAGAATGAAAATGTTAAAAAGATAAAGACTGCATGTTAAACAGTACAGAAAAATTATTTCTAATACAAATATCGCATATTTATCTTAATTTTCGTTGGTGAAACGACGTTCTATTTGACCGTAGATTTTAGCACGCCTCCCCAGTAAGCTGGAGGTCGGATCACGCCTTGTTTCAATTCACGGTTCTGGAGAATGTATTTAATGTATATACAATATTCCAATAAGTCCTGTTGCAATAGCTATGGAATCTCAGTCTTTTGTTTACTGCATTGGTCTCTTAAAATGTATCTCAGATGTATTATTGCTTCAATAAATTCTGTTTCAATAAATTTACATCCTTATTATTTTTTCAATGCATTGTCTTTGAAGTGTATCTCAAATGTATACATTATCCAAAAATACATACTGTATCAGTAGCTATATATTCCTATATTTTCTATAATTTATGATTCTCTAGAATGTACCTACAATACATACTGTTTCAGTATCTATAGATTCCTATATTTCATATAATTAAGGGTTCTCTAGAATGTACCCACAATATATGCTGTTTCAGTATCTATAGATTTCCTATATTTTCTATAATTCACAGTTCTCCAGAATGTACCCAAAATCCATGCTGTCTCAGTAGCTATAGATTCCTTTATTTTCTATAATATATCATGTATGCATTATCCCAAAATACTCCAATTGATTTATTTTATTTCCCACGTACTCGCTCTCAAGCTGATTCGAAAACAATAGCCCTAGTTCATTCTTTACAATATGTTAAGTACTTCAGAACTTATTCCCACAGCATTTAGAAATCTCTTATTACTCCCTCAATGGTCACCTTTCATTTTATCTGTCCCCGAATCCAGGAATCCTAAACCAACAATAAGGGACCTACTTCTCTCTTAAGTGAATTCCTTCGTCCTCATTACTTGGAATCCGGATTGAAAATATTCCCGAAACCTTCTCGTGACATGGAATTCCTATTTTCTCTCTCCCAGAGCTGTCCTTAAGTCACTTTTGAATTTCTGTGGAAGTTGTAATAATTTTTCTCTTCCTTGAAGTCACATGAACGTCTCATGAGACGTGACACAGTTTCTCAAATATTCGGTCACATAACAAAACAATGACGATATTGAATTAATTGGAATATAATAGTTGGGTCAGAGATCATTTAGGGCTGAGAATAATATTCAGATAATTGTAAAGAGACAGAAAGACGAAGCAAAACTAGGTTGTAACGGATTGCAGAACCAGCGAAGACTGACTGGTCTGTGAATTCAGAGGCTGAAACCTATTCGTATGGAACCAACCCACCAAAGGGGTCAATGACTTGAAATTCAGGCTTCCAAAGGAAGTGGCGTTCATTAGGAAGAAGCAAGAGGAGGTAAAGGGAAATACAGAAAGAAACGACCCCACTTATTTAAAAATAATAAATTAACAAATAGATAAAAATATATAAAAATGCAAGGAGAATATTAGGGTAGTAGTGTAGGGGGGCCAATGACTTGAAATTCAAGCTTCCAAAGAAAGTGGTGTTCATAAGGAAAAAGTAAGAGGAAGTGAGGGGAAATGCAGAAAGAGACCCCGCTGATATATATATATATATATATATATATATATATATATATATATATATAATATATATATATATATATATACATACATACGAATTAACGAAAATGTATTAAATTACAAGGAGAATAATATTGCACATTCAATTGAACTTTCTGAAGCTCAAATTGCACGACATCCTCTGAAGGGAGTCTATTCCACAGTCCTGCAGTGTGAGGAATAAAGGTTACCTCTGGAACTGGTCAATTCGACAGCGAGGGACATTTACTGCATATCGATGCTTCTGTTCAACGAATCTGGTTGCTCGGTGGCCAGTCCTATAGCGTTGCCAGCGCACGATCACGGCTAACCTTAACCTTTTAATTAAAGTAACAACTCCAGAGGCTAGAGGGCTGCAATACTGCATGTCTGAAGACTGGAGGGTGGATGACCAACGTACCAATTTGCAGCCCTCTAGCCTCAAGAGTTTATATGATCCGTGGGCGGACAGAAAAAGTGCTGACGGACAGACAAAGCCGTCTCAATACTTTCTTTAACAGAAAGCTAAAACTTGAAATATAAATGAACAAAATAAAACATTGATCTATTTATTATTACCTGTTCTAGTTAGCAAAAAAAGCAAATTAAGTATATCCTAGTTTAACCAGACCACTGAGCTGATTAACAGCTCTCCTAGGGCTGCCCCGAAGGATTAGATATTTTGACGTGGCTAGGAACCAACTGGTTACTTAGCAGCGGGACCTACGGCTTATTGTGGGATCCGAACCACATCGAGAGATAAATTTCTATCACCAGAATTACATTCCTCTGATTTCGCGTTGGCAGAGCGGAGGAATAAACAAAATTACTTTTGATATACGCTGGGTCTAGCGTCTGTCCTGTAATCAGACAACAACATGGCAACCATACGATTCATTTCAGTTTTAATTTTTGCCAGTTACAGGTTGATGATTCTGTTGTGGCTTGTGGCATTACAGGAGTACCTTAGAGGTAACAGAAGTATGTAGCCCTCACTCTTAAAATAAGCGTGAAAACGAAGGAGAGAGAGAGAGAGAGAGAGAGAGAGAGAGAGAGAGAGAGAGAATACACGCATTGGCAACTCTGCTGTATTCACGATTTTCGGAGATTTGTCCGTCCAATACGCGTCCCGTTCGGGATTAGAATTGTCCCAACTACCGCCCGGATTAGCTAAGCACTCAATATATACCGATTTACAATCCTGCAGTTATTAGTTTGGCCACTCGTCTATATTCTAAAAACGAGAGAGTATTAATGGTACTACTATGGTTCATGTCTCGTACGCGTATTGGGACTGTTTACCAAACCACCACTATCTTCCTTTGAAAACAAAGAATTAAAATTACTTTCTTCATGTTAAATCTTAATTGGTTCTACCAGAGGGTAGATGAATAATCATGAGAGAGAGAGAGAGAGAGAGAGAGAGAGAGAGAGAGAGAGAGTATGTAAATTTTACTAATATCGAAGTCCTCAGATTTTGAATGCAATGAACTTTCAGACCGTCTAGTGTTTATTTTCTCTCTCTCTCTCTTCTCTCTCTCTCTCTCTCTCTCTCTATGGAGGAAGGATATCCAAAAAAGAATTGTAATATATATAGAAGTCTTTCTCTCTCTCTCTCTCTCTCTCTCTCTCTTCTCTCTCTCCTCTCTCTAGCTGCAACCCAAAACAGTCGACCAAACTATGGGTTATCTAACTTCTTTCTTGCTTAGGGCAGCAGAAAAAGGTCGGAATTCTGAAGTGACCTAATCCCACCCCCCACCCCCCCCCCCCCTGGCCTCCCCGCTCCACCCCAACTCCCCGCACCCCAACTCTATCAGCTGGCAACCCTTACCCACAGCACCACGTTAACCAGAAAAAGCCAATTTTGACTTTCTTTTCAGCGAGCAAAAATCAATGAACGAAAGCATCTAAAGACAGAGAGAGAGAGAGAGAGAGAGAGAGAGAGAGAGAGAGAGAAAATGATTATTCTGTCGACGCCAGAACGTCAAGAGCTAATCGGATTTCGTCCATAAATAGTTCACGCTTGAATTACTCAGAAATACCAACAATGAATTATTTAACTATATTGGTTGTGTACAAAGACCAAACTCCAATCATCTGTGTTGAAATTCTGATAAAAGAAACAAAAGAAGACCGAAAAAAAAAGAGTTTCATTTGATCAAGACACGGGAGGCGATACATAAAAGAATGGATTGACGTATTTCAGTGAGTCTGATCACACGAGAGAGAGAGAGAGAGAGAGAGAGAGTCATTAGATATACAAAGCATTCTCCAGTGATAAGCATAAACATTTCCTTTTCAAAGGTCATGTCATTTTGAAAGGAAATGCCAAACGTAATGTTTTTAATTTTTTTTATTTTAAATTCTAAGCCACAGGCTCTTGCTGCATAATAGAAAAACGTCTAGAAAGTTTAGAAAGTTTTTTTAGACGAAATTTTGCCCTTCCTAATCCACAATCATTTTAAGTCATTCACAGACGCAAGTAAATCTCGAGTTCCCAAAGGCATTTGGAAAGTCAGATTCTATCTTGTTATTTTTTTTGAGATATATAAAAATCGAGCTTATTTTTTTTATATAGATCGCAACTGCAAATACTAGCACCTTTTTATGCCTGCAACTGCTGACAACTTATCATGACTGCAACTACTACCAACGTTACATGACTGCAGCTACTGACAAATTATCATGACTGCAACTACTAACATAAGACAGTAACGGCCAACTACCCTTCATAAAACAACCACAAAAAAAAGCAACTTTTTTGACAATAGTTGTATCTGAATTATTTACATACGTAGTATTCCACCATATTTTCAAGATTATTGCTATACGAACTTGCGTAGCGCGCTGGAACCCGAGGCTGCTGCTGTCTCCCCTACCCTCCCAATCCCTTACCTATGGCGGACAAACAGGTTTTCAGGAGAAGGGTGGATGGATGGCTCTCCTACCTACCCTGATGCCCCTACCTATGTCAGACAAACCTGCTTGCAGGAGGAGGGTGGATGTTTCCTCTAACCTCCCATTCCCCTACCTCCACACTGGCCCAATCCATGGCGGACAAGCAGGTTTGCAGGAGGAGGGTGGATGTCTCCCTTACCTTCCCGTTCACCTATCTACCCAGCCCCTACCGGGACGGTGGTCTTGGTATAATGCTGTATAAGACGCTGGCCCGTGAAACTCTCAGCCAGCTGTGGTAGCCGGTGTTGTTGCGTTGCCAGATGCATGATCATGGCTAATTTCATCCTTGAATGAATTAAAAACTATTAAGGCTAGAGGGCTGCAATTTTGTAAATTTGATGACTGGATGGTGGACGATCGACATATCAATTTGCAGCCCTGTAGCCTCAGTAGTTTGCAAGATCTGAGGGCGGACAGACAAAACCATCTCAATAGTTTTCTTTTACAGAAAACCAAGTTTTACCGAACAGTTTTTATTATATAAAGAAAGAAAATGGTTTTACCACCAACCACACACGTTTAATTAACACTTTAGTACAAGGAATAGACTTCAGCCAACAAAGGGGAAAAAATGTTATCAGATCCTTTCGTCTGGGCTAGACAAAGCCACGTGAAATACCAGGACATAAAGAAATAACTGCCTACAAAAACGGCCCCCCCCCAAAAAAAGAAAAATAATAAATAAATAAATAAAAGGACATGATCGTTATCTTAAATGTGTGGTGGTCGTTTATAGACTCCCTGTGGAATGGCTAACATTTATAATTTGCAAGGAAGTGTGATTATTCTGGCGAGCGTGAAGAAATAAGACATTGTGAATTTTTCTCCAAATTCCTTTCTCCACTTTTGAATTTAGTCTTTTTCATAGTTGGTTCACTGGACTAATAAAAAAACTAAAAAAAACATTGGTAGAAAGATACTGAATGTAAACAGTTTACCATACGTTCTAGTAGATGTGTAGAACCCAGTTGAATAGAGAAATATTTCTTTCCATCAATATGAAAAAAGTGAGAAAGATGGTCCACTAACAGAGGGAACAGAATGGAACATAAAATTTAGGGCAGATGCCAGACAGGAGCTGGGACCAATAATGAAGTAATTCAGCACTGAAAGGGAAACAGAGAGAAAGGTTTGAAAGGTGTAATAAGAGGAGAAACTGAGAGTAGAAAGGTCTGAATGGTGTAACAGGAAGAGAAGCTGAGAGTAGAAAGGTTTGAAAGGTGTAACAGGAGGGTGAAACCTAGGAGTATTAAGGGTATGAAAGGTATAATAAGAGGAGAAACTGAGAGTAAAACGGTTTGAAAGGTGTAACAGGAGGAGAAACTGAGAGTAAAAAGGTTTGAAAGGTGTAACAGGAGGAGAAACTGAGAGTAAAAAGGTTTGAAAGATGTAACAGGAGGAGAAACTGAGAGTAAAAAGGTTTGAAAGGTGTAACAGGAGGAGAAACTGAGAGTAAAAAGGTCTGAAAGGTGTAACAGGAGGAGAAACTGAGAGTAAAACGGTTTGAAAGGTGTAACAGGAGGAGAAACTGAGAGTAAAACGGTTTGAAAGGTGTAACAGGAGGAGAAACTGAGAGTAAAACGGTTTGAAAGGTATAACAGGAGGTGAAACCGAGAGTAGAAGGGTATGAAAGGTATAATAAGAGGAGAAACTGAGAGTAAAACGGTTTGAAAGGTGTAACAGGAGGAGAAACTGAGAGTAAAAAGGTTTGAAAGGTGTAACAGGAGGAGAAACTGAGAGTAAAAAGGTTTGAAAGATGTAACAGAGGAGGGAAAAGTGCGAGTAAAAACGGTTTTTGAAAGGGGTGTAACAGGAGAAACTGAGAGTAAAAAACGGTTTTGAAATTGGTGTAACAGGAGGAGAAACTGAGAGTTAAAACGGTTTGAAAGGTGTAACAGGAGGAGGGAAAAAGAAAACTGAGAGTAAAAATGTTTGAAAGGTGTAACAGGAGGAGGAAAACTGAGAGTAAAAAGGTTTTGAAAAGGGAGGTGGAGGAGGAGAAAAACTGAGAGTAAAAAGGTTTGAAAGGTGTAACAGGAGGAGAAACTGAGAGTAAAAAGGTTTGAAAGGTGTAACAGGAGGAGAAACTGAGAGTAAAAAGGTTTGAAAGGTGTAACAGGAGGAGAAACTGAGAGTAAAAAGGTTTGAAAGGTGTAACAGGAGGAGAAACTGAGAGTAAAAAGGTTTGAAATGTGCCTCAAATGCTGAACTGTGCCCACTGCCTTTGCCTTGAATATTGATCCATTCTCCAAATATCATAATTATGTGGCATCCTTCCCATCTATCATTCTCTCTTCTCTTTCACGTTTAAACCATTATCTCTCTTCTTCTTGCTGAAATCTACAGGAAAATTCTCTTCTTTTACACTGAATCTCAAAAAGAAAATCCATGACGTCACGTCTCCATCTTAATAGAACCTAGTCACCCATTTGGATGCATGCATCTTCCCTTGGTGAATGTTCCGCCTCTTTGCTTTATTCCAAGACGATTTGCTTGCGCTGTCTTTTCTCACCAGCTTTTGGTTGTTACTTGTTCCTTTTCTTATATATGCTTCCTGGAACATTGACTTGTGTTCTTCTGTGTTTTTCGGTCCCCCCCCCTTTTTTTTTTATAATTCCAGGAATATTTCCCGGTGTTCCATTTTACGCCCTTCAACCAACATACATTTCCTCTTAAGACACTCTACGCTTTTTCCTCTTCATTGATCTTCTCTCTCTCTCTCTCTCTCTCTCTCTCTCTCTCTCCTCTCTCCTCTGCACGCGCACGTTTCATGTTTTTATCTCTCCATTGTTTTACCGTCCGAACACCATTCGTTCACCTCCCCCAATCCCACTCTCTCTCTCTCTCTCTCTCTCTCTCTCTCTCTCTCTCTCTCTCTCTCTCTCTCTTCGTCTTCTTCTTCTCGGTCAATGTAACCTCTTCTTCTTCTGGGTCAATCTAACTTTTTTAAAATTTTCTATTCTTTTTATTTTTATTATTTCTACACGATTCCTTCAGCAGTTTCCCTTGAAGTACCCCATCCTGACCTTTCACGACCTCGTATTTCCCTCTTCCTGTTTCCCTTTCTCATTCCTTTCTCCCTCGCCATTTCTTCCTTCCTTCCTTTATTCCTTCCTTTCTTCAGACTTCTGAACGACCTGGTCTCCCTCCTTCCTCCTTGGTTATGTCTTCCATTTACGACTATTGTTTCCCTTGCTAAGTCTCTCTCTCTCTCTCTCTCTCTCTCTCTCTCTCTCTTATTATATATATAGGTATGTATGTATGTATGATATGTATGTATGTATGAATATATATATATATATATATATATATATATATATATATATCTATATGTATATATATGCTATATATATATATATATATATACAAATATACGTATGTATGTATATATATGTATATATTAGTAATTTTTATTCCACTGGAACAATATCATCTGTATATATTTGCTAGTGGAACACGAACCATTATCTCATTGGAACAAGGTTAAGTTAGCAACCTTTATCCAATGGAACAAGATGCTTAGTATATATTTGATAGTGGAACACGAACCACTGATCCAATGGAACAATATAATCCGCATTACTTTTGGTGGAAAATATAGGAAAACGAATCATTATCCCAATGGAACAATGAGCACGTCATTCGTCTCATTCCTTCGACTCCAACTCTGCCAGGAAAATCATTTACGAAGCCGTAGAAAAAAAACACTTTATTTTACTACAGCTGTTACATCAGCACCTATCTCTCTCTCTCCTCTCTCTCTCTCTCTCTCTCTCTCTCTCTCTCTCCTCCTCTCTCTTCATCTCCTCTCTTTCCTCTCTCTCTTTAGGCCCTAGTTCTCACTTATTTTGTTTCATTACCAAAGCGAAAAGTGATCCATGAATTTTTTTGTAGACTTTGTTTTTGTTTTCGTGTCTCACTTAATGACTTGAAAGGGCTGAGGGGGTCGGGGCTTGGGGGGTGGGGGTCGAAGGGGAGTTCCGGATATGACTTTTTTTCTTTCCCTTCTGTATTATCTTTTTTTGCTTCTTTTAACAAATGTAACAGTTGTGTTCCTGGACGGGTGGAGAGATCCAGAAGAAGAAGAAGAAGAAGAAATAGAAAAAAAAGAAGAATTAAGAGAAGAAGGAGAAGAAGTAGGAGAAGAAGAAGAAGAAGAAATAGAAGAAGAAGAAGAAGAAATAGAAGAAAAAGAAAAAGAAGAAGAAATTCAAGAAGAAGAAAAAAAGAAATAGAAGAAGATGAGGAAGGAGGAAAAGAAGAAGAAGAAGCAGAGAAGAAAAAGAAAAAATAGAAGAAGAGGAAGAGGAAGAAGAAATTCAAGAAGAAGAAAAAGATGAAGAAAGAGGTGAAGAAGAAGAATTCAAGTAGAAGAAGAAATAGAAATAGAAGAAGAAGAAGAAGATGAAGAAGGAGGAGAAGAAGAAATTCAAGACGAACAAGAATAAATAGAATAACACTGACAACCCTAAGTCTTGGTCGGATTTATTTCCCAGATTTATGTCAGGATGATCTCTCTCTCTCTCTCTCTCTCTCTCTCTCTCTCTCTCTCTCTCTCTGTACGTGTTCTTATTCATCTTCTTGTTTGTTCCATCTCCCGTACAAGGATCGTGGGTAGATTTGGACAATGTTCATTTTGTACATGGAGTGCTCTTACACTGTGGTACAACTGTGGTACGACTTCCTTATATTGATGTATCTAATATTTAGTTCCCCCTTCTAGTTTTCGCTTACTCGGGGAGTAAGCTTACAAACTACTTTGTTGTTGTTCTTGTTGGGGGGTTAAGAAAGCCTAAAAAAAGGTATGAAAAAGGTGTTTCGAGGATGGGATATTTATTATTGATTTATTTGAATGAAAATGTGAAAAGTAAATAATGTGCATGTTAAACACTACAGAAAAATTATTTCTAATAAAACACAGCGCATTTTAATTTTCGTTAGTGAAACAAGGTTCTATTTGACCGCAGATTTTAGCACGTTTTAATTTACGTTAAGTTAGGAATAAAATTTTTACAACTTATGCCTGAGGGGAAAATCTTACACGCGTCATGAGTAAGCTGGAGGTCGGATCACACCTTGTTTTTTTTCTTATGAATAAAACTTTCGTTTACGAGTTGTGTTGGTATTAGTTACTTATGAACTTTTCAATTTAAGATTCCTTTGGTCTTTCTGAAGCTTTTATGGACGATTTTTTTTTTTCATGAGTTTTGGTAATATTTATCCCAACAGCTTCTAAGTAAACTTTTGTTTATGAGTTAGGTTGGTAACAGTTAACCTTCCTTAACACAAAGTACACTTTATAAGTTATTTTAGCAATAGTTACTTACAAACTTTTCAAAAGTTGATTTTCACTTCTTTGTAGGACTTTTCCTAGCAAGGCGTGGAATCAATATCGCTTTCTGTTTTGGGTCCAGGATTTTCCCTTCAAACATTCATCACCTGAATGTTCGGCATCGCAAATGAAAGACTCATAACGATTCATTATTAGTAATGATTCATTTGTCAGAAATGATTCATTACCAATTACGATTCATCATCAGCCACCCCGCAAAGGTACGAGTGGAAATAACAGGTATCATCAGTTTCATAAGTGGATGTTTTTTCCTGCTAAAAGTATCTGGGTGATCTGATGCCTGGGATTTTCAAGGAAATCGGGAATTGCAAAGCTTTGATGGGATTTATAATTAGATGATGTTATGGGGATTAGACGCCATTTCCGTTTTCTGCGAAAGAAAACTTTTGAGGTGAACTATTCGTTTGTCCCCCCCAGGTCATAAAAACTACTCAGGCTAGAGGGCTGCAAATTGGTATCTTGAAGAACTTATCTAAACACTGGCAGAAGTCAAAAGGTGTTCTTCAATTGTTATTTGAAGAACATGTCTTTAAATACTTCGAGAAGTCTAAATGTATAACGTTCGTCAGTTCTGATCTTGTAGAACATTTTTTTAAAATACACTCAGAAGTCAAAATGTGTTCTCTAATTCATATATCGAAGAACATCCTTACACAGAGCGAGAAGTCAAAAGGTGTTCTTCAATTGTTATTTGAAGAACATGTCTTTAAAAACTTCGAGAAGTCTAAAGGTAGAACGTTCTCCAATCCTTATCTTGAAGAACATATTTAAACACTGGCATAAGTCAAAAGTGTTCTTCAACTGTGATCTCGAAGAACATATCTTTAAATACTTCGAGAAGTACAAAGACAAAACGTTCTCCAATTCTTATCTTGAAGAACATATTTTACATTTCCAGAATTCAAAAGTCGTTCTTCAATTGTTATGTGAAGAACATGCCTTTAAATACTTCGAGAGATAGAAAGGCAAAATGTTATTCAGTTTTTACTTCGAAGAACATCTTTAAAAACTGAGAGAAGTCAAAAGGTGTTCTTCAATTGTAATCCCGAAGAACATATCTTTAGATACTTCGAGAAGTTTAAAGGCAAAACGTTATTCAGTGTTTGTAATGAAGAACACATTTAAACACTGGCTGAAGTCAAAAGGTGTTCTTCAATTGTTATTTGAAGAACATGTCTTTAAATACTTCGAGAAGTCTAAAGGCAGAACTTTCTCCGATTCATAGCTTGAAGAACACCTTTAAATACTGCGAGAAGTCAAAAGTTGTTCTTCATTTGTGATCTCGAAGAACATATCTTTAAATACTTCGAGAAGTCTAAGGTAGAACTTTCTCCAATTCTTATCTTGAAGAACATCTTTAAATACTGCGAGAATCAAAAGGTGTGCTTCAATTGTTATTTGAAGAACACATCTTTAAATACTTCTAGAAGTCTAAAGGTAGAACGTTCTTCAGTTCTGATCTTGAAGAACATTTTTTTTCCAAAATACAGCCAGAAACATGAAAGTAATGATCTCTTCAATTCCTATCTCGAAGAACACCTCTCCAACCCTTTAAAAAAATGTTCTTCAAGATAAGAACAGAGGAACATCTTTATACTTCTCAGAGTATTAAAAAAAAAGGTTCTTCAAGATAAGACTCGTGGCCTCATAGAAAGAAAGAAGCAGCAGCACGAAGGGGGTGGTTGGGGTTGGGGGAGGAGAGGAGAGGCTGGACGAGATCGATACCTCGAGGAGGACACTCGAAGGCCCACGAACAGCGTCCTCGAACCGACCTATCTCTCGAGGACGAAGTCGAAGCCGTGATGTCGCATATCGCCCAAGTTTAAGAATGTTATTCTCTCTCTCTTGTCTTGTTCATGGGATGTTCACATCACTCCTCACTACTCCTACTCACTCCTCCTCACCTACTGACTCCTCATGACTCCTACTCACTCCTACTAACTCCTCCTCACTCCTACTAACTCCAATTCACTCAAACTCACTACTCCTCGCTCCTACGACTCATCATCACTCCAATTAACTCCTACTCACTCCTATTCACTCATTCTCACTCATACTGACTCCTCCTTACTCCAGTTCACTCCTAACTCCCGCTCGCTCCTTCTGACTCCTCCTCATTCCTAATCACTCCAATTAACTCCTACTTACCCCTCCTCGCTCATTAACACTCCTCTTCACTCCTACTGACTCCTCATCACTCCAATTCACTCCTAACTCCCACTCACTCCTCGCTCCTAATGACTTCTCCTCACTCATTCTCACTCCAATTAACTCCTACTCACTCCACCTCGCTCCTGCTCACTCCTACTGGCTCCTACTTACTCTTCCTCACTCCTGCTCACTCCTTCTCACTGCTAATTGCCATTCCTCGCTCCTTCTTACTACTCCTAGCTCCTACTGACTCCTCCTCACTCCAATTCACTCCTACGTACTCCTCCTTACGACTCCTAGCTCTTACTGCCTCCTCCTCACTCCAATCCACTCCTACACACTCCTACGTACTCTCCTCACTACCCCTAGCTTCTACTGACTCCTCATCCACTCCAATTCACTCCTACCCACTCCCTTAACCTCCCCAGGAACTGTCACAAACGGAGATGAATTTTAATACAACTCCCACAAGAAGAAGGAAAGTTGTAATCGAGTGCAACATTTTCCCTTTCTAAGTTTTCCTTCAGATTGCTGACAAAACAAGCCGATCGTCCTCTTCCTCAGATCAGTATTGAAAAAGAATTGTGATCTACAACATTAAACGAAATTCGTTATCGAATGGAATGGAGTATTGAGAAAGTTAGGCCAAAGGACCTATGATGATGATGTCATTCAACACTGAAAGGGAAGGTGAGAGTAGGAAGGTTTGAAAGGTGTAACAGGAGGAGAATTGAAAATAAAAAAGGATTGAAAGGTGTAACAGGAGGAGAAACTGAGAGAAGAAAGGTTTGAAAGGTGTAACAGATGGAAAAACTGAGAGTAGAAAGGTTTAAAAGGTGTAACAGAAGGGTATATATATCGGTGCACCGTAGGCATTATTACTGAAGGTAATATATATATATATATATATATATATATATATATATATATATATATATATATATATATATATATATAAATATAAACCAACTTTGCGAACGCCGAGGTTCAGCAGATAATAAATTTTTCCGTTGAAGGTTAATGGTGCCGGTTCACCTCACGCGGTGCACTGTAGGCATTATTACTGAAGGTTCTTTGCAGCGCCCCCTGGGCCCCTAACTGCTTTAACCCCACCCCTTTATCCCTTTTACTCTTTCTACTCTTGTTACACCTTTCAAACCTTTCTACTCTCAATTTACCCTTCTGTTACACACACAAAAAACACAATCTCTTTCTATCACCATCTCTCTCTCTCTCTCTCTCTCTCTCTCTCTCTCTCTCTCTCTCTCTCTGCGACCATTAGAGTTAGGTTTATTACTCCAAGTCGACGTCTCAAAAAGACGAAAGCTTAATTACGAACTGAGAGTGAAAGAAAAAAATAATAAATGAGGTTATAAGATAAACTAGCAATTACTCCTTTTTCTTTGTAGATGTCTAAACTGTATTTTAATTTATTTATTCATTTATTTATTCCATGTAATATATAATATATATATATATATATAATATATATATATATATATATATATATATATATTATATATTATATATATATATATATATATATATATATATATATATATATATATTATATATATTATATATTATATATTACATGGATAAATAAAGGATGAATTTATTCCATGTAATATATATAATATATATATATATATATTATATATATATATATATATATATATATATATATATATATATATATATATTATATAATATATATATATATATATATATATATATATATATATATATATATTATATATATTACATGGAATAAATTCATTTATTTATTCCATGTAATATATAATATATAATATATATATATTATATAATATATATACTACATATATATATATATTCATATATATATATATATATATATATATATATATATATATATATATATATATTATATATTACATGAATAAATAAATGATAAATAAATTAAAATACAGTTTTAGACATCTACAAGAAAAAGGAGTAATTGCTAGTTTTATCTTATACCTCATTTATTATTTTTTTTCTTTCACTCTCAGTTCGTAATTAAGCTTTCGTCTTTTGAGACGTCGACTTGGAGTAATAAACCTACTCTAATGGTCGCAGAGAGAGAGAGAGAGAGAGAGAGAGAGAGAGAGAGAGAGAGAGAGAGAGAGGTGATAGAAAGAGATTGTGTTTGTGTGTGTAACAGAAGGGTAAATTGAGAGTAGAAAGGTTTGAAAGGTGTATATATATATATATATATTATATATATATATATATGATATATATATATATATGAAAGGTGTATTTAATATATATATATATATATATATATATATATATATATATATATATTATGTATTACATGGAATAATTCATTTATTTATTCCATGTAATATATAATATATATATATATATATATATATATATATATATATATATATCTATATTATATATTATATGGAATAAATAATGAATCTAATAACGTATTTCATTCGGGGAATCATTCTACAAGCAAAAATTCGGGTGTAGTATGGGTAGTCCTTTAAGTCCTATTTTAGCCAATCTGTACATGGAATACTTTGAAACTACAGTAATCAAATGCAATAAAACCCAAAACATGCTGTGGATGAGATACGTGGATGACATACTAACATTTTGGGATAATAAGTGGGGTAATTTTAATGAATTCCTCTCAAAATTAACGCATTAGTGCCCAGCATCAAATTTAAAGTTGAATGGAAACAGACAACAAAATTCCTTTTCTTGATGTTTTAATAATCAGAGACACGACAGAATACAAATTTACCATATACAGAAAACCAACGTTCTCACTTTCATATATTCACTACTTTAGCTATCATGACAATACTATCAAGATAGGTGTAGCTAGCAACCTATTCTTAAGAGCCTTACGAATTTGTTCCCCAGATTTCCTGAAAAAGAATTTGAACTAATTCGCAAGCAACTTTCGTCTTTAAAGTATCCTGACCATATAATTGAGAAAGCAATTAAAAAAGCAAAACGTAATTTTCTACCGACCCCTTAAAGACAAGACCAGAGACACACCCAACAATAAAATAAAAATTCCCCACCTGGAGACGATTAAGAGAGTAACTCACACCCTTGGGAAATCCAACCCTTTTTGCATTTACCTACCCAAATACCTTAGCCAAATCCCTGATTAACGTCCAACAAAAGACATCTCCCCAAGACTCTGGGGTATATGAGATCCCATGCCAGGACTGTGACCAATCTTACATCGGATTTACAGGTAAATCACTTTCCCCAGATTATTAACAACAACACAAAGTCAGTTAGGTATGGACAACAGAACTCGGCTATTTTCAACCATATAAATGAACATAACCATAGAATAAACTGGAATATGTCACGTGTAATTTATAGCAGCAACTGCCGGTACAAGAGTCAAATGATGGAATCGGCCTTAATAAAAGAGAAGCAGGTAATGAACATCTCAAAAGGGAATTGGATATCAGATATCGTCGACGCAGTGTTCATTCAACCAACGCTTAAGAAGATTAAAGGAAAGATTATCAGTGGGGTGACCTAAATTGGCTTACTTGTGGACGAATCTCTTGTATAAATAATACCACCTTTTCTGTAAACTTTTCTCATTCATATACCTGAAGAGAGAGACAGCAGTCTCTGAAATATAGTTACTTTTCTCTCTACATTTGTGTGTTTTTTATGGGCTCCTTTATTAGATGGAATTCGTTGTTACAGAACATTTTTACCAGTCATATATATATATATATATATATATATATATATATATATATATATATAATATATATATATATATATATATTATATATTACATGGAATAAATAAATGAATAAATAAATTAAAATACAGTTTAGACATCTACAAAGAAAAAGGAGTAATCGCTAGTTTATCTTATAACCTCATTTATTATTTTTTTTCTTTCACTCTCTCAGTACGTAATTAAGCTTTCGTCCCTTTGAGACGTCGACTTGGAGTAATAAACCTAACTCTAATGGTCGCAGAGAGAGAGAGAGAGAGAGAGAGAGAGAGAGAGAGAGAGAGAGAGAGATGTGTGTGTGTGTGTGTGTGAGAGAAGAGAGAGAGAGAGAGCGAGAGGAGAGTAGAGAGAGAGAGAGAGAGAAGCTTAAAGAGAGCAGAGAGAGAAAGGCCCTAAAGCAAAACGAGAAATTCCAGGAAGGGAGATCAAGGAACCAAGGATCTCTAATCTTTGAATTATGCTCAAGAGTCACGTACTTATTAACTTCACTTAGCCCTGTAAGACATCTCCCTACCCCCACCACCCCTAACCCCCACCTTTTTCCACTTCTGCCCTTTCTCCTCCTTTCTTCAAAGCCCTCCCTGCCTCACTTCCTTCCTTCCTCTCTTCCTTCCTTCTGACTCTGTTGTTGGTATAGAACAAACGAATACCTATAAGTGTTGTTTTTTTCAGGTCAAATCACAGCCACAGGGTTGTGAAACGTGATGAATGCTTGTGAAGGGAACAATTTGAGAAAAGAGATTGCTCTTATTTAAATTACCTTGATGGGAATAAACCAAAAGCAGGATTAATTTTGTATGTGTGTATGCAAAGTGTGTATGTGGGCTTTACTCCGCTGAGAACTCTCGAAACACGCTCCAATTTCAGCGTCTACATGTACGTCTTAATCAAGGACGACCCTAGAGTGATTCAGTAGGGCTAAAGAAATGTTCTTATAGGCTGCAGAGCGACTGGTCGAATTGACAGACACAATGACGTCACGGCATCAACAAAGGTCACTGTCTGTACCCTCTTTTGTATTATATCCTACCCAACAGAAAGTGAGGTGGTATCTATGCTACCTAAAAGAAAGTGAAAAGGCATCCCATAGGGTGGTACGTCAGTGCACCTCCATTGAATTGAACTGAATACAGAATTTAGGCCAAAGGCCAAGCACTGGAACCCACGAGGATTCATTCAGCGCTGAAACGGAAGTTGACGATCAAAAGGTTTGAAAGACGTAACAGGAGGAAAACCTCAAAGCAGCTGCACTATGAATCCATTGTTACAAGAGGGTGGAGAGTAAGATGGAAGAAAGAGAATATGGAAGGAGGTACAGTAAAAGGAACAAAAGAGGTTGCAGCTAGAGGCCTAAGGAAGGCATGCTGCAAAGAACCTTAGGTAATGAGGTCCACTGACGCCACAAAGTTAATACAAAGTGGCGAGATGATCAACCTGAGAGAGAGAGAGAGAGAGAGAGAGAGAGAGAGTAAAGAAATCTGATGTTATGTCATAATCTAACCCCCCCTTTTGGAAGCGTAAAATGGGTAGGGAAGGCTAATGGACGTTTGATATTTTCCTCGGCAAGTTCGGCCAAAAGTTACGAGCATCTCATTTCCCTGGAACTGAAGCATAAATCAGATAAGACAATTCCGCCTACGTCTGCCTCTTTGGGGTTCCCAGTAAACTCCCTTTCTTACGAATTCTGTCACTTCTAATCCCTGGGCATAACCTTCCCATAGGCTATTTCAACTTCACATGAAAGTGTTTGGCCTTGAGAGACTCGCTCTTAATCATTTTTCAGAGGCTATTTAACCTTTCCGTAGACTTTTCAGACTTTAGAGTAACTACTTTTTTTCCATTCAGCCTTTAGATTATTTAACCTTACCCTCGACTATTTAACCTTTGGACTATTTAAACTTTCAATAGCGTATTTAACCTTTCCATAGGCTATTTAACCTTAAGACTATTTAACCTTTCCGTAAACTTTTTAGACTTTAGACTAATTTTCCCAATAATCTATTCAGCCTTTAGATTTATTATCTTACTCTCGACTATTTAACCTTTGGAGTATTTAAACTTTCAATAGCATATTTAATCTTTCCATAGACTATTCAGCCTTTAGACTATTTAACCTTTTCATAAAATTTTTAGACTTTAGACTGTCATTTTTTCCATAAACTATTCAACCTTATATATACTATTCACCCTTTAGATTATTTAACCTTTCCATAGGCTATTCAACCTTTGGACTATTTAACCTTACCCTCGACTCTCTAACCTTTGGGCAAATATAAATTTTCATAGACTGTTGAACCTTTCCATAGACTAATAAGACTTTTGACTATTTAACCTTTCAATGCACTATTTAACCTTCCCATCAACTATTTACACTTTAGACTATTTAACCTTTCGTAGACTATTCAACCTTTAGACTGTTTAACCTTACCCTCGACTATTTAACTTTTGGGATATTTAAACTTTCAATACTCTATTCAACCTTACCATAGACTATTCAACCTTTAGACTATTTAATCTTACCTTAAACTATTCTACCCTTTAGACTATTTAACTTTTCCATAGACCATTCAACCTTCAGCCTATTTAACCTTACCATTGGCTATTTACCCTTTAGACTATTTAACCTTTCCATTGACTATTCAACCTTTCCATAAACTATTCAACATTTAGACTATGTAACCTTTCCATTGGCTATTTACCCTTTAGACTATTTAACTTTACCATCGGCTATTTAACCTTTCCATAGACTATTCGAACTTCAGGCTATTTAACATTACATTCGACTATTTACCCTTCAGATTATTTAACCTTTCCATAGACTATCTAACCTTCATACTATTTAACCTTACCATCGACTATTCAACCTTCAGACTATTTAACCTTACCATCGACTATCCAACCTTCAGACTATTTAACCTTACCATCGACTATTTACCCTTCAGACTATTTAACCTTTCCATAGATTATCTAACCTTTCCATAGACTATCTAACCCTCAGACAATTTAACCTTTCCATAGACTATCTAACCTTTCCATAGACTATCTAACCTTCAGACTATTTAACCTTTCCATAGACTATTCAACCTTCAGACTATTTAACCTTACCATCGACTATTTACCCTTTAGACTATTTAACCTTACCCTCGGCTACTTAACCTTTGGGCAATTTAAATCTAAGCAGAATATTTAACCTACCATAGAATATTCAACCTTTAGACTATTTAACCTAACCATCGGCTATTTACCATTTAGACTATTTACCTTTACCATCAACTATTTACCCTTTAGACTATTTAACTTTACCATCAGCTATTTACCCTTTAGACTATTTAACCTTTGAATAGACTATTTACCATTTATATTATTTAACATTTCTATAGACTATTTAACTTTCCATAGTCTATTCAACCTTCAGACTATTTAACCTTACCATCGACTATTTACCCATTAGACTATTTAACCTTTCCATAGACTATTCGACCTTCAGACTATTTAACCTTACCATCGACTATTTACCCTTTAGACTATTTAACCTTTCCATAGACTATTTAACCTTTCCATAAACTATTGAACCTTTAGACTATGTAATCTTTCCATCGATCATTTACCCTTCAGACTATTTACCCTTTAGACTATTTGAGGCGCCCAGCAGAACAACGATGTAAGCACTGTTTTCTACAAACTGAGAAAAATGCATTTAAAGTTTTCAAACATCAATATCTTTGAAACCAACCATACGATTTTATTCTAGTCTTGACCATTTTAAAGGAAATCTACCTGGGTATCATATATCCAAAAATCATGCCATTATTATAAGTTATACTTAAGCTCTAGTATAAAATGTAACGTTATGTAGAGTGTGCCGGCTTGTTATTTTACCTGATTATAATGGTTTTTACGGTTGAATATACTTATTTTGTCCATTAATTAATTATTAACATCATAATATATTAGAATAAATGTTATATATAGTAAAAAAAAGTCATGTTAAACATCAAAAAACATAAAGGTTCAATATAAAAATAAAGGTAAAATCGCAATTAAAGTTTTCAAACATCAATATTGATCAAACCAACCATATGTTTTTAATCAAGTTTTTACCATTTTAAAGAAAATATATTCGTATACCATATATCCAAACATTATGGCATTATTATTTGTTATACTTAAAAAAAAGTAAAATATATCTTAGTTTTACCAGACCACTGAGCTGATTAACAGCTCTCCTAGGGCTGGCATGAAGGATTAGATATTATTTTACATAACTAGGAACCAATTGGATACCTAGCAACGGGACCTACAGCTTATTGTGGGATCCGAACCACATTATATCGAGAAATGAATTTCTATCACCTGAAATAAATTCCTCTGGTTCCGCGTTGGCCGAGCCGAGAATCGAACTTCGGACCTACGGATTGGTAGCCGAGCGCGAAATTGACTCGTCCAACGTGGAACTGTTATACTTAAGCTATAGCATAAAATGTAAGGTAAAAGTACAGTGAGCAGGTTTGCTATTTTTCTTGATTATTACGATAGTTGCGGTTTAATTTAAATTCTTTGACCATATCTTAGTTATTGACACTACAGCACAGTTGCCAGGAAAAAAAAAACAAAAACACAGTCTTTGTATGTTTGTCACATGATTATCCTCGATGCCATGGTCAACGCCACTCATTATCTCGTATGACCGCTGTCGTCCCCGTAACCTTGTCCCACAGGTCATGGTAGATTTACGTGTTTTTACGATAAAACACGAAAGTTGTATGTCCACGGTTTTCTTATATAATAAGCAACACTAATGCTCCGCTTGGGTGTCGGCAATGTTTATTACAAATCGAAACAACATCCTTAAGATCATCACTGTCTGAACTACTAAAGCTATCAAGTGCAGTTGTAGTCGGTGTTGCAAGCACTTTATTATGCGACCCAATTCGCGTTGCATTTCATCAAACTGAGACTTTTCACAACTCATTTTATTTATATTTTTCAATATTGTTGTCAATAAATCAAGGTATTGCATATATCAACAACTGAAGGCATAAAACCAACATTAAACTCGGTCCTCAACACGTTACCATAATAATTAAAAGAAAATGTTTACATTTGGATGTTCATCTTTAATAAACTTCATATACATATACAGCTTCACAACCCTGAGATTCGATTCCATGTAGTTAGTACACGAGGCTACAAGGTTTTGCGGGAGAATGAGATGTCATGGTCGGCAGCTTCCTAATGTGTTCACGTACTAAATATGAATACAAAAGTAAAGTTAATATTAACATAGGAAAGGGAAATAAAATTAAGATATAAGTAAGAAAAATAGATCTTTCTTAATCAGTAATTTGTTTGTGTCCTTGAACTTTCCTCAACAGGTATCCTGCGACGTTTTATTGGCACCGACACCATTCATTTCTGCAAATATGACGTCTGGCCATTGTCTCCCACGCCCTAATAGTCTTTAAACAACGCCTACATCATGGACATATTACCAGCACTAGAAGGTCCAATTTTACGTGCTTCTACTTCTTAAAGTTAAGAGTCTATCAGCAAGTATAAGCCTTACCTTCATTACATAATTTTTTTACGATAATTATTTTCCTAGCTCAACAATAACTTTACTTGTAATCGCTATTAATAGATTCACCTTCACTAATAACGATCTTTTGTTGATCATTATTATAAACTCCATCAGCCCTAGTAAATAAAATATTTTATTGCTACGAAAATACTCGTAAAAAGTGAAAACAATAACAAAGCATAATAGAATAGAAAGGTTGGGACGAATAGAAAGAACGGGATGAAGTCTCGTGTCCTGTCATACAAGATAAGAGCAGCATCGAGCCAAATTAGCCAATAGAAATGCGAGCCCAGCCTGTGAGCGTTTTCATTGGTCGCTGGGACTGAGCAGAAGATAGGAGAGAGAGAGACGACGAATGCTCACTCCCCCATACCCTTGGAACGCACCACCCCTGGTTTAAAGGGACGGTGGAGAAGCGCCCTTGTGCAAGCGAGCCTCTCGGCAGAAGTTTCTACGTCGCATAAGGTTGAAAAAGTACTTATGTGCAATGGAATATTAGACCATAATGTTTCTAGCCTAAGGTCCCATATGAAGTACTGGCGGGTAGAGGAAAGCTTGGGGAAAAATGACACTGCTAACTTTATTTTGGCTGCGATGGCGCTTGCGCCTTTGGTCCGCCGGGCGCCTCATTTATCCTTTCCATACACTATTCCACCCTCAGACTATTTAACCTTACCATCGACTATTTACCCTTCATACTATCTAATCTTTCCATAGACTATTTACCCTTCAGACTATTTAACCTTGCAATGGACTATTTACCCTTCATACTATTTAACCTTTCCATAGACTATTTACCCTTCATACTATTTAACCTTTCCATAGACTATTTACCTTTCATACTATTTAACCTTTCCATAGACTATTTACCCTTCATACTATTTAACCTTTCCATAGACTATTTACCCTTCATACTATTTAACCTTACCATCGACTTTTTACCCTTCATACTATTTAACCTTTCCATAGACTATTCAACCTTCAGACCATTTAACCTTACCGTCGACTATTCAACCTTCAGACTATTTAACCTTACCATCGACTATTCGCCCTTCAGAATATTTACCTTTCCATAGACTATTTACCCTTCAGACTATTTAACCTTTCCATAAACTATTCAACCTTCAGGCTATTTAACCTTACCATCGTCTATTTACCCTTTAGACTATTTACCCTTTCCATAGACTATTTAACCTTTCCATAGACTATTTACCCTTTCCTTAGACGATTTAACCTTCAGAGTATTTAACTTTACCATCGACTATTTACCCTTTAAACTATTTAACTATTACATAGGCTACTGAACCTTTGGACTATTTAAACTTACCTTCGGCTATTTACCCTTTAGACTATTTAACATTTAAATAGACTATTTAACCTTTCTTTAGACGATTCAACCTTCAGACTATTTAACCTTACCATCGACTATTTACCCTTTGACTATTTAACCTTTCCATAAACTATTCCCAGCCCAAATTCTCTCGGCAGCGCAAGCGCCGTCCCTCTTACCATCTTACACCTAACTATTAACTATTGATGTACTATTGATGTACTGAAGCACCTCCCTTAGGAAAATGCATTGAGACTTTATGCCTAACATTATATACATCAGTAGACTCAACTGTATTATGTCAGTGACTCTGTATGTGCGCTTGTTTGTGTATTTGTACGAGCTTAATTAACATGCACAAAAGTGTAAAACTTTTTTTTTGTAAGAGAGAGAGAGAGAGAGAGAGAGAGAGAGAGAGAGAGAGAGAGAGAGAGAGAGATCAGAACTTTATTTCCATTTACAATGCTTATTCTACATGCCAGAGAGAGAGAGAGAGAGAGAGAGAGAGAGAGCTCTTCTGCCTTTGACATGCGTTGAATGAGAGAGAGAGAGAGAGAGAGAGAGAGAGAGAGAGAGACCCTCTGCCTTTGGCATGCCATGCGATGAGAGAGAGAGAGAGAGAGAGAAAGCTCTTCTGCATTTGACATGTGTTGAAAGAGAGAGAGAGAGAGAGAGAGAGAGAGAGAGAGAGAGAGAGACCCTCTGCCTTTGGCATGCAATGATTGAGAGAGAGAGAGAGAGAGAGAGAGAGAGAGAGAGAGAGCTCTTCTGACTTCGACATGCGTTGAATGAGAGAGAGAGAGAGAGAGAGAGAGAGAGAGATCCTCTGCCTTTGGCATGCGATGAGTTGAATGAGAGAGAGAGAGAGAGAGAAAGCTCTTCTGACTTTGACATGCGATGCGATGAGAGAGAGAGAGAGAGAGAGAGAGAGAGAGAGAGACTTTCTCTTTTGCCTGTTCAATGCGTTTGACATGAAGAGAGAATGAGAGAGAGAGAGAGAGAGAGAGAGAGAGAGAGAGAGAGAGAGAGAGAGAACTCACAGCCTGGCAGAATATATCCTCTTTAAACGATATTCAGTCGAAGGTGGAAGCCTATTTTACACCGCTCAAAATATTTTGCCTTTCTCTTCTGTCTCGCATTGATGAGCTGCGGGAACTCTACGCCTATTAAGTCCAAATCCCCCTGTGGGAAATGAAAAACTCAATAAAACTCAATAAACTCAATAAAAATCAACACAAAACACAAAACAGTAGAGAATTCAACAGACGATAGAAGGTAATTCAGTAATTCAATAGAATGATTTGAAATTTTTGTCAATGCAAATATAATCTCCTGGTCGTCGTCAACGATGTGATGGATGGTTTTGCTAATTTTCTTTTAAAAATTAACAAAAGGGTATTTATCAATGTGTTCGCGTCTCTTGGCGTCGCTTGTGATGTAAGAATGACAGAATAAAAATTGATGATAATATTGACATATTCTTTCCTCTCCCTAATCCTCTTTTCGCTCTCTTTTCTATACTTTTATCCATAGTCTTCGTTACTGTCTATTAATCTTTATAATAATAATAATAATAATAATAATATAAATAATAATAATAATCCCTTGTAACATTATTACTATTACTAATTATTATTACCTTGCAATAATAAGTGGTACGAGCACCAACCTGAAGGAGTGATAGAAAACGATCAGGCAAAGATCCTATGTGACTATGGTATCAGAACTGATAGGGTGATACGTGCAAATAGACCAGACGTGACGTTGATTGACAAAATCAAGAAGAAAGTATCACTCATTGATGTCGCAATACCATGGGACACCAGAGCTGAAGAGAAAGAAAGGGAAAAAATGGATAAGTATCAAGACCTGACAATAGAAATAAGAAGGATATGGGATATGCCAGTGGAAATTGTACCCATAATCATAGGAACACTAGGCACGATCCCAAGATCCCTGAAAAGGAATCTGGAAAAACTAGAGGCTGAAGTAGCTCCAGGACTCATACAGAAGAGTGTGATCCTAGAAACGGCGCACATGGTAAGAAGAGTGATGGACTCCTAAGGAGGCAGGATGCAACCCGGAACCCCACACTATAAATACCACCCAGTCGAATTGGAGGACTGTGATAAACCCCCTCCAAAAAATAATAATAATAATATTATTATTATAATTAACCTTCGTAATATGTTATATTAATAATAAGTTTTAAATTTATTGATTAATTTTATTATGTAATATTCATTACTACTACTATATCTACTACTACACTACTACTACTCTACTATCTAACAATAATAAAATAATAATAAGTATTATTATTAATAATAACACTATTATTATTATTATTTTATTATTATTATTATTATTATTATTATTATTATTATTAAAAATGATGGCTACACCATTCGACTTGATTGTATATAGAGTCTCTCAGTTTTCCGTATAATTATATTCTCTTCTACATCAGTACGTGTCAATAATTGCTCATTGTCCATACTTCGGTAAAAGAGAAATACACTGAGGGGATGTATATAAGTAATACACAGTTATTATTCTCTATCTGCACTAAATATATAAGAGGTAAGTTAGTGAAACGTGTGTGGATAAACCTGTAGAGTTATTGTGTTCGAAGAAACGCTAGAAACTGGAGAATTCTCTACGTAGGTAGACGGGTTCCCCATTTGTCGATGGTGCGGATAAAGAAATGTCTCTTGTCTAAATTTTAATTGCATTCCGATATGGGGCAGACGGGCTCTCTCTCTCTCTCTCTCTCTCTCTCTCTCTCTCTCTCTCTCTATGGATTTCTGCGAGTCTGCCTTTGTCTCTATATTTCACAGTAATCACTATTTTCTCCTAATATCTATCATCCACCACAACTCTCTCTCTCTCTCTCTCTGGATTCTGCCAGTCTGCCTTTGTCTCTCTCTTTCACAGTAATCACTATTTTCTCCCAATACCTACCATCCACCACAACCCTCTCTCTCTCTCTCTCTCCTCTCTCTATGGATTTCATTGAGTCTGTCTTTGCCTCTCTCTTTCACAGTAATCACTATTTTCTCCTAATACCTACCATCCACCACGACCTTCTCTCTCTCTCTCTCTCTCTCTCTCTCTCTCTCTCATTTAAAATTCTCAATCTTCCAAAGCATACGACGTTCATTAGAAAGAATTAACAGAATGAAATGGGAACTGCAGAAAAGAAACGATCAATTATCAAAAAAAGAAGAAAAACTAATTAACAAACTGATAAATAGAAAAAGATTTAAATAGATTATTATAACCGAGCGAGCGAACAGAAACAATATGAGAATTCGCAAGAAAATGCAAGCACTATATTTTTTTCGCTTGCTCGGGGAGGAAGCCTGCAAACTACTTTGTTGTTGTTGTTGTTGTTGTTGTTCATGATATTCTTGTTGTGGGGGCCGGGTTAGGAAAGGTCTATGGAAAAGCTTAAAAAAGGTCTGAAAAAGGTGTTTTTTGCGTTGAGTTAAAGATAAAGGAATTTTAGGATATGATATTAATGATTTATTTATTATAATGAAAATGTAAAAAGTATATAACGTGCATGTTCAACAGTAAAGAACAATTATTTCTAATAATATATAGCGTATTTATTTAAATTTTCGTTGGTGAAACAACGTGCTATCAGACCGTAGATTTTAGCAAGCGCCACGAGTAAGCATTTTTTTTTAAACCACGCAGGGGAGGAATGCCTGGTAGCATTAAATAACGAAAAAAAAGTTGGGCTAAGTACAAGATATCACGAATCATATTCCCACGTCCAACCTTCGTACAATGAGGCCATCGAACCACAAATTCCGGGAGACGATATCGTAAATCTTGTTAAGGAGGAGAAAGAACAGGGGCGGGCAGTTCCCGCTCCTTCCCTGAGCAAGGTGAGGAAGTTTGGTCGATACGATACTATTTTACATGAACTGTTATTTTCAACGGGAGAGACATACTCAAACACTTTCGCAGACACACGCTCGTATGCTCGTATACACACACAAATACAACAGTAGCGCACATGCGTCTACGTTATAGAATGTAAAGAGTGACTGGTTTGTGAAACTTTTTTCTACCTTCTTTAGCGAATAATAATAATAATTATTATTATTACCATTATTATTAGTAAGTTGAAATAAATACTGCCAAAATGCTAAGGCATATTTCTTTCTCTTTCTGTTAAGTCTTATTATTATTATTATTATTATTATTATTATTATTATTATTATTATTATTATTATTATTATTATTAAAGTATCGCTTTCTTCAATGAATGTTTTTTTAATCGAATAATTCCGAATACGTTCACTAATCAGTGCTGAGTAGAAAGGTTTGAAAGGTGTAACAAGAGATACAGAGTAGAAAGGTTTCAAAGGTGTAATAAGAGAAAGAGAATAGAAAAGTTTGAAAGGTGTAATAAGAGAAAGAGAATAGAAAGGTTTGAAAGGTGTAACAAGAGGAACTGAGAGTAGGAAGGTTTGAAAGGTGTAACGAGAGAAAAAGAGTAGAAAGGTGTGTAAGGTGTAACAAGAGAAAGTGAGAGTAGAACGGTTTGAAAGGTGTAACAAGAGAAAGAGAATAGAAAGGTTTGAAAGGTGTAACAAGAGAAACAGAGAAGAAAGGTTTGAAAGGCGTAACAAGAGAAACTGAAAGAAGAAAGGTATGAAAGGTGTAACAGAATGAAAAGCTTTCGCAGTTACAATATGAAAAACAATTGTTAGAAGACGGCCGAGGAAATAAAGATGGAAGAAAGAGAATATGAACAAGGGTACAGCAAAAGAGACGAAAGGGGTAGTATGCAACCAGGGGCACAAAAGAGACGCTGCAAAGAACCTTTTGAAGTACTAGCGACTAAAGTGTAATACGTGAGGTACACTGGCGGCAATACTACCTAAACCCCAGCTCTATACGGAATCGCACTCTATACTCTCAAAATGCCTTTGGCTCATAGCCTGGAATCGTGTTTAGCAACAAAGAAGTCCTAGACACAAAACCTCTATTGCCTGCTATCCTTTCAACAATTTAGTTATTGGACGTGCTAGAAGTGACTCCCTATTCCCCCCACCCATCCGCCCCCTCCTCTCCTCCCACCGCCAACCGCACAACTTAGTATAAGTCCCCGAGAAGCAACAGCCATTTCGACTGTCGTAAAAATGAATGAAGGCTGGAACGTGCTTATCTCGGGCAGTATTGCGTGGACAGCGCTCTTGGCAAGACCGGCGGGCTACGTCTATTACCTTGTAATTTTTTTTTGGCGGCGTCTTATATAATTTACACTGGAATCACTCTTTCGATAAAACAAGTGAAAAAAAAAAAAAATGCGCCCAAGTCTCTTCTGCGCAATCGAGAACTCTGGAAAGCGTATAAGGCTGTATGAGACGCTGCGGTTGATACTTTTTGCTCAGTGGTGGCTAGTTCTTTATAGCCTTGCCAAGCGCACGATAATTGCTAACTTCAAACCTTAAATAAAACAAAATCTACCGAGGCTAGAGGGCTGCAAATTGGTACGTTGATCATCCAACACCAGTCATCAGACATACCAAATTGCATACCACTAGCCTCATCGGTAGTTTTTATTTTATCTAAGCTTAAAGGTAGCCATGATCGTGAGTCTGGCAACGATATAGGATAGGACACCACGGCTACTGAGAGTTTTATGGGCCGTGCAGACCTCTAGCCTCAGTAGGTTGTATTGGATTTAAGCTTAAAGTTAGCCATGATCGTGAGACTGTCAACGATATAAGACAGGACAGAGTTTCATGGGCTGTGGCAGGCAGTTTCATACAGAGCATTTTTTTTCACTTGTTATCATCGCCATCTGGAAGTTCTCAATCATACACATTCAGTGCTGCATCATTCATACCTCCAATCCATCGTGACTAACTTCCCCCCCAAAAGGAAAACTGTCCTCAAGTATCTTTGCTGCGCCCTTAAGGGTAAAAAAAAAAAAAATAAATGAATAAAAAAAATTTACTCGTCAAAGTTTTCCCGGTCGAAAGCAGAATCTCTTTCCCCCAATTTCCACAGTCCTCCTAATCGCTCCCACTTTCACGGACCTCTGGTCACTCAAAATGGTTCGACGCATTTGTTTTCAGTCATTCGGTCTGAGAGAGGAGAGAGAGAGAGAGAGAGAGAGAGAGAGAGGATAAGTAAATAAAAAAAACAAATATGATGGAATAGACAAAGAAACTGATACTACACCTGTAACCGACCCTCCCAATAACCAACCCCCACAATAACTGACCCCCCACAATAACCGTCTCCCACAATATATAACCCATACAATAACCGACCTCCGCATCAACCGTCTCCCACAGTAACCGTCCCTGCCAATA
>NC_087210.1:1188889-1213889 GCF_015104395.2 Macrobrachium nipponense | reverse complement strand
CATGAATTTTATTATTTCCGATCCAATCTCCTATAATGCGTGAAACATTGAAGGAATCTAGATTTGCCCTGCTCTCAGATGTTTAATGAACGTTCATTCCCCCCGGCCGCCGTGGGGTGGGGCGGGGGTGTGGGGGAAGGGGTGACACAGAGTCTTTGCATATTGATATTGGGCACAGCAATCCGTGATCCATTACCGCTGTTAATTTGCTGATGAAAACGCCCAGCTTATAAATATTGGCGAACTGAAAGATTTGACTTCGTTGGAGTCATTCCTTTTGAGGTTCAGGTCAGTCTATACTTATTGAGGACCTATTGAGTACTGATGCAAAGGGAGAGAGAGAGAGAGAGAGCCTATTACTGTTTTCACAGTCGGAGGGATCTAGTTAATATAACTGCTCTGTTATATTGTTTTCCAATTGGCACCGATTGGATTGGATTACCATGACTATTCTATTGGCCTTCTCGAAGATGACCTCATTAAAACACACACACATACACACATGCACATACACATATATACATCTTACTATAATGGTCATTATGTTTGTCCGCCCGTCTGTCATACAATCACGGTCAAACGGCTGGTCCGATGGGGATGAACCTTGGCAGAGTTATGGTGGGGACACATAAGATGGTTTATAATGAGAAGGATTCCCCGAAACGGAGCTGGTTCTGCCCGTGAAACGCCAACGTCTATGACGACAGAGTATGAGTAAACTTTGCTCTTGCAATACGAAGCAAAACAAAACTAATACGTGGTGCTTTGCCAAATGAAGGCAGAAGAGGAAGAGAACAAGGAACGGCAGTCTCTCGAACCGATTCCCCCCGTGGCATCGTAAAGTATGAAGTGGTATCCCCCCTCCTCCCTCCTTCAGAGGGGTGGCTTGGACACAAGGGGTCACAAATTGGGGAAAAGTTGTAACGGCCTTTTTCAGCCACTGACGTAAATGAAAACCTTCAACTTTCTCTCTCTTTCCCCCCCCCCCCCCACCCACTCTCTCTCTCTCTCTCTCTCTCTCTCGATATTACAAGACGCCAAATTCTCATTAGGCAACGTCTTCTCCGTAGGATTGGTAGCTTTCTGTAAATGAAACAATTGAGATGACTATTTGTCTGTCGGGCCGATCTTAAAAACTACCGCGGCTAGAGGGCTGCAAACTAGTACGTTGATCATCCACCCTCCAATCATCAAACATACCAAGTTGCAGCCCTCTAGCCTCAGTAATGTTTATATAATTTAAGGTTGAACTTAGCCATGATCGTGCGTCTGCTAACGCTAAAGGACAGGCCACCAACGGCCACTGGCTGAAAGTTTTATAGGCCGCAGTCCATATAACATGATTCGCTGTACAGATGGCGCATTTTATACTGTTGTGTAATTGAAAAACATGTGAATAATGAAGGGCTAGGATACGTTTCTAAGTGCAGTGAAAGAGGTACAGGAAAAAAGTATAGGATATCTTCAAGCTCCGACCTCCAGCTTACGCGAAGCGAGTGTTAAAATCTACGGTCAAATAGCGCGTCGTTTCACCAACGAAAATTGAAATAAATAACCTATATTTAATTGGAAATAATTTTTCTGTACTGTTTAACACGCATGGTATTTATTCTTTACATTTTCATCGTAATAAATAAACCACAAACATCCTATCCTAAAATTCTTGTATCTTTAGCTCGACGCGAAACATATTTTTCAGACCTTTTTAAAGGCTCTTCCATAGAACAACAAAAAAGTAGTTTGTAGGCTTACTCCCCGATATCATAAGCTAGATAAAAGATATCTCAACGGAGACCGAAAAGAAAATCTGATGACTAAAGCTCTTAATATCAACGGAGAGTTGAAACGACTGAATATTGTGGCGTCGTGGAAATTATTATTTCAAACAAGGTCGTTGTTGGTCCTGAAGACAGTTTCACTGACCGGAAAAAATTCTCTAAAAAAAGGCGACGGAGAAGTTTGATGAAAGATTCTCTCTCTCTCTCTCTCTCTCTCTCTCTCTCTCTCTCTCTTTTGTTCCTTTGCTTTTATTATTTTTTTCTCTCTCTGTTTCTCTCGCTTTTGTTTTGTAGCTTTGTTACTCTCTCTCATCTCGCTTTTGTTCTGTAGCTTTTTGTATCTCTCTCTCTCTCCTTTTTTTTCTGGCTTTTGTTTTTTTATCTCTCTCTCTCTCTCTCTCGCTTTTGTTTTTTAGCTTTTCTCTCTCTCTCTCTCTCTCTCTCTCTCTCTCAACGCAAAAGAACGATTAAAAAATACAGCCAACACAAAGAGAGAGAGAGAGAGAGAGAGAGAGAGAGAGAGAGAGAGAGACATTCTTTTCTTATACATTTTCCCCAGCATCGATCAAGATATTATTAAGTTTGATTTCACTGAGGAAAAATCAACCTCAAAAAATACGAGAGAGAGAGAGAGAGAGAGAGAGAGAGAGAGAGAGAGAGAGAGAGAGAGAGAGAGAGAGAGAGAGAGAGAGAGAGAGTCTTTTTCAAAAGGGCCCGGGCAAAAAGCCACAGCCACGAAATTAGCCAAATCAACAATGATTGCAACCCAGTTCAAAGGACGACAGCTACTACTACTTAAGGACCCCCAAGGAGTTCCAAGGAGCTCCCTTTCCTAATCTGCCATCCGGGCTCCTTTCACTCAAAGGAGGAGAGAGAGAGAGACATATCCTGCCGAAGGAGGGAGGGAAGGTAGAGGGAGGGAGGGAAGGTGGGTAGGAGGGAGGGAGGGAGGGAGGGAGGAACTGGCGTCGTCTCTCCTACACAAAGGGCGTCTTGAGCGAAGGCGAATTATTATAGTATACCTCCAAGGAGAGACTGGGCTTCTTGCACACCAGCTGACAGGAGGAGGTGATTAAATTTCACTGTATTCAAACTGTATTTCCACTATATAGAACAGACTAGCATATAAAGCTTTGGCCCAAGGCCCAAGCTTTGGAGCCTCAAGCGCTGGGACCTGCGAGGTCCTTCATCGCTGGAAGGTAGATTAACACTAAACTTTAAAAGGTGTAACAGGAGGAAAACCCTCGAACTACTAAACAATTTTTAGAGAGGGTGGAATGTCACAATAAGGGAAGAGAATATGAACGGAGGTACACTAAAATTAAATGAGTAGTTTGGATGACCAGCGGTCGGACAGACAAAGTCACATCAATAGTTTTCTTTTACATAAAACTAAAAGTAACTCAGCGTCAAAGTTTCTGTTTCGTTCTAAGCATTTCTTTATATATATCTATATATATATCCTATATTATATATATATATATATATATATATGTTTTCCAGTTTTCTAGTAACTTTTAAAAGTTCTTTCGGCCTCTCCCGAGAGTTTAAAAAGTTACCAAAGTTTAATGTGAGTTCTCTCTATCTTCAAGTCTGCGACATTTCTCCTCTTAACTTACTCATTTCTACTGACTATCTTTCTTTTATTTAATATTGATTTTATCCTCGCTTTTATTTATTCGGTATCTACTGACTAACTTTTCTTTATTTAATATTGATTTTATCTCGCTTTTATTTATTTAGTATCTACTGACTAACTTTCATTTATTTAATATTGAATTTATCCTCGCTTTTATTTGTTCGGTATCTACTGACTATTTCCTTTGTTTAATAATGATTTTATCCTCGCTTTTATTTATTCATTATCTACTGATTAACTTTTCCTTTGTTTAAATTGATTTTATCCTCGATTTTATTTATTCAGTATCTACTGACTAACTTTTCCTTTATGTAATATTGATTTCATCCTTGCTTTTATTTATTCAGTATATAAGTTTGTGAAGTCTTGGTCGACAAATGAAGGTTTAATTTCAAAATATTACTTACTATCTGGCATCGCTATGAAGAAAAACAAACACTTTTAACTACATAAACACATAACCCCGACGCCCAACACTTGTTCGTTCGTCACTGTAGGCAACAGCTCGTCATAATCAACAGGAAAAACAACATTTTGAGGCACAGTCCTACATCTCTAACAGCCTCCCCAAAAAACAGCACCAAAAACAGCCTACGGCACAAATCTAGTCGAGATTCCAGGGCAAACAACGTTTTTTCATGATGTTCTCTGCCATTCCCGAAAAGCGAAACGGATATTCGAAATGTTCAGAAGCTTAATGAACGCGCTCTCACAGGATCCAATATTTCCATGACGATATTGACAGAGCAAGCTACGACTGGGTGCGTTCAATTACGCAATCAATACCGTGCTGAAAAACGCCACTGGGACAAAGTTCCAATTACGCACTTAAAGCGTATACTTATTAAACACTTACTACATTAGCAAAAGCCGGACTGTGGAACGCTCTCTCTGAGGAGGTTTTGCGATTTGGAACCTTAAAAGTTCAAATTAACGTAAAACTCATTACTACCCTGAAGTAATGCTCTTTATATCCTCATAATTTAATTATGTTTTTATCTACTTATTTATTAACCTGTTAACTTATTTTTACTTTGCTAATAATTGACATCTTCTCTCTGTATTTCCTACTACACTCTGTTACTCCTTTCTTCAAATGAACACCATAATATTCTTTGGAAGCTTCAGAATTTCGAGTGAGTGGCCCCTTTGGTGGACTTGATCCATATGGACAAGGATTGTCTTCTGAATAATAATAATAATAATAATAATAATAATAATAATAATAATAAGGGATACCAACAGAACATACTATTCGGAACTAACCAGAAAAGACTATACAGCCAACTAAGAGGGGAAGACAACCGCCAAGAAATTCCTGAAGCCGAACCAAGTAAGAGACTCTGGGAAAACATATGGAGCAATCCGGTATCACACAACAAACATGCAACATGGCTCCAGGAAGTCAAGGAAGAAGAAACCGGGAGAATAAAACAAAGATTCACAGAGATCACGACAGACACAGTCAGACACCAACTAAAGAAAATGCCAAACTGGAAAGCCCCAGGTCCGATGAAGTCCATGGATACTGGCTCAAAAACTTCAGGCCCTACACCCACGAATAGCAGAACAACTCCAGCATTGTATCTCAAATCACCATGCACCCAAATGGATGACCACAGGAAGGACATCCTTAGTACAAAAAGACAAGAGTAAGGGAAATATAGCCAGTAAATACAGGCCTATCACCTGCCTATCAATAATGTGGAAGTTACAAACAGGTATCATCAGTGAAAGGCTATACAACTACCTAGAGGAGACAAACACCATCCCCCACCAACAGAAAGGCTGCAGAAGGAAGTGTAGGGGCACAAAAGACCAGCTCCTGATAGATAAACTGGTAATGAAGAACAGTAGGAGAAGGAAAACCAACCTAAGCATGGCATGGATAGACTATAAGAAAGCCTTCGACATGATACCACACACATGGCTAATAGAATGCCTGAAAATATATGGGGCAGAGGAAAACACCATCAGCTTCCTCAAAAATACAATGCGCAACTGGAATACAATACTTACAAGCTCTGGAATAAGACTAGCAGAGGTTAATATCAGGAGAGGGATCTTCCAGGGAGACTCACTGTTCCCACTACTCTTCGTAGTAGCCATGATTCCCATGACAAAAGTACTACAGAAGATGGATGCCAGGTACCAACTCAAGAAAAGAGGCAACAGAATTAACCATCTGATGTTCATGGACGACATCAAGCTGTATGGTAAGAGCATCAAGGAAATAGATACCCTAATCCAGACTGTAAGGATTGTATCTGGGGACATCAGGATGGAGTTTGGAATAGAAAAATGCGCCTTAGTCAACATACAAAAGGGCAAAGTAACAAGAACTGAAGGGATAAAGCTACCAGATGGGAACAACATCAAACACATAGATGAGACTGCATACAAATACCTGGGAATAATGGAAGGAGGGGATATAAAACACCAAGAGATGAAGGACACGATCAGGAAAGAATATATGCAGAGACTCAAGGCGATACTCAAGTCAAAACTCAACGCCGGAAATATGATAAAAGCCATAAACACATGGGCAGTGCCAGTAATCAGATACAGCGCAGGAATAGTGGAATGGACGAAGGCAGAACTCCGCAGCATAGATAAAAAGCCAGGAAACATATGACAATACACAAAGCACTACACCCAAGAGCAAATACGGACAGACTATACATAACACGAAAGGAAGGAGGGAGAGGACTACTAGTATAGAGGACTGCGTCAACATCGAGAACAGAGCACTGGGGCAATATCTGAAAACCAGTGAAGACGAGTGGCTAAAGAGTGCATGGGAAGAAAGACTAATAAAAGTAGACGAAGACCCAGAAATATACGGAGACAGGAGAATGACAAACAGAACAGAGGACTGGCACAACAAACCAATGCACGGACAATACATGAGACAGACTAAAGAACTAGCCAGCGATGACACGTGACAATGGCTACAGAGGGGAGAGCTAAAGAAGGAAACTGAAGGAATGATAACAGCGGCACAAGATCAAGCCCTAAGAACCAGATATGTTCAAAGAACGATAGACGGAAATAACATCTCTCCCATATGTAGGAAATGCAATACGAAAAATGAAACCATAAACCACATAGCAAGCGAATGTCCGGCACTTGCACAGAACCAGTACAAAAAGAGGCATGATTCAGTGGCAAAAGCCCTCCACTGGAGCCTGTGCAAGAAACATCAGCTACCTTGCAGTAATAAGTGGTACGAGCACCAACCTGAAGGAGTGATAGAAAACGATCAGGCAAAGATCCTCTGAGACTATGGTATCTTGAACAGATAGGTGGTGATACGGTGCAAATTAAACCAGACGTGACGTTGATTGACACAAATCAGAAGAAAGTATCACTCATTGATGTCGCAATACCATGGGACACCAGAGTTGAAGAGAAAGAGAGGGAAAAAAAATGGATAAGTATCAAGACCTGAAAATAGGAATAAGAAGGATATGGGATATGCCAGTGGAAAAAATTGTACCCATAATCATAGGAACACTAGGCACGATCCCGAGATCCCTGAAAGGAATCTAGAAAAACTAGGAGGCTGAAGTAGCTCCAGGACTCAGCAGAAGATGTGATCCTAGAAACGGCGCACATAGTAAGAAAGTGATGGACTCCTAAGGAGGCAGGATGCAACCCGGAACCCACACTATAAATACCACCCAGTCGAATTGGAGGACTGTGATAGAGCAAAAAAAAAAAAATATAAAAGTCTTGAAATCAATAAAATAATTATGAAAATTTAAACGGTCTAAAATAATACCGTTTTTGACATGTCCTCCATTGGCACATTGCTTGCCAGTCTAAGCAATACCGACAAATCAACAATAAGGAGGCTTGAGAAAGTCCTGTATAAAATCAAAGTAGCTGAATCACCCATTATTTTAGATAAATACGACAGTAATACAAATCTTAAAATCAATGAAGTAATCATTAAAATCTGAAACGGTCTCTTGCACGAGATAACACAGAAAAATATGCCATCTCTCTCCCAGCAAATATTGACTGATGCAAAGCCGATATTGTAGAGCCGTTAATCATGATTTGTGGGCTTGTTTAATATTATCCTTTGCAGAGCAGGAATTATTTCCACCGTGTCTAACATTTCCACGTGTTGCATAATAACGAGTTCGTGGAAATAAAACTTCTTCTGGATTTCAGCCAGATCTAAAGAAGGGAAAACTGCAAATTGGATTTTCGAAGTGTTTGTACTTCCAGTTTGCGTGTCAGCGAACTTATGAACAAAGAATTTTTTTTATGCAGAAAAAGTTATGATTTTTAGTTTTCTGTAATAGAAAACTATTGAGGTGGCTATATGTCTGTTCGTCTGCAGGTCTTAAAAAACTACTAAGGCTAGAGGGCTGCTAATTGGGATGTTAATCATCCACCCTCCAGTCATCAAACACACAAAATTGCAGCCCTCTAGCCTCAGTAGTCTTTACTTTATTTAAGGTTAGAGTTAGCCTTGATCATGAGTCTGGCAACGGTATACGACAGGCAACCACCGGGCCATGGTTAGTTTCATGGACAGTGGTTCATACAGCACTACACCGAGACCACTGTAAGATAGATCAATTTCCAGTAGCCTTGATTATCATTTGCTCTACTGAAAACTCGATTACGCCGAAGCATTTTTGACTTGTTACATATGTAAGTAAGAATACAACATTAAAACCAGTTTACAAAATGGCTATAGAGAATAATTATATAATAAATGAAAGTTTCTTTACTTTACAAATAGTCGTCTCATGATCTACGAGATGAAAACGGACACCAATATCCCAACTTGCGTAAGCTGGGCTAATTGAATAATCCCATTTTAGATCTTAAAGTATAAACACTATCAGTGAGGGGAGAGAGAAGTATTCTTTATAATAAGTGATAGAGATTTTGAAGTAGAAATACTATAAGTGAGGGGAGCGAGAAGTATTCTTTATAATATGTGATACAGATTCTGGCTTCAAAAATAGAAACATTCTTATATTATCATACTTTCTTCTCCTCCTCCTCTGTGACCTTCTTAGAAGATTAAACGAAATAAATATGTCTCTGTCCATTTCTTTCATATTTTTATTTCCTCTGTGCGTGGTGAAAATCGAGAGAGAGAGAGAGAGAGAGAGAGAGAGAGAGAGAGAGAGAGAGAGAGAGAGATTTGTGGAATGTACTTCCACTTTAACAGTGTTTAGTATTTTAAGAATGTTAATTCATATATATTGAGAGAGAGAGAGAGAGAGAGAGAGAGAGAGAGAGAGAGATTTGTATATGTACTTCCAATTCAAAAGTTTAGCTTTTTAATAATGTCAATTTATCGCAACATGTCTTATGTATTTAGAGAGAGAGAGAGAGAGAGAGAGAGAGAGAGAGAGAGAGAGAGAGAGAGAGAGAGAGAGAGATTACTTCACACCCGTTAACGAAGTATGGCATCAATTCTTACCCTCGCATTGATACAGAAGTAATCAATAATGTCTCCTTTCAGGCAGTGTATGTAATCAGTCTGCTACAAAAAGGGCAAAGAAAAGTTGCTCATTCGAACTGAAGGACGACCGTCTGTCTGTTCACAGCTGCTATCTGATATGGTGCATTTTGAGTCCTTCTATGGTGGACTATCTGCTACAACAGGACCTTTATGGTGGACTATCTACTAATACAGGACCTTTATAGTGGACGATCTACTAATAGGCCTTTATGGTGGACTATCTGCTAATAGACCTTTATGTTGGATTATCTGCTAATGGACCTTTATGTTGGACTATCTGCTAATAGACCTTTATTTTGGACTATCTGATAATGGACCTTTATGTTGGACTATTTGATAATAGGCCTTTATGTTCGACTATCTGCTAGTAGACCTTTATGTTGGACTATCTGCTGATGGACCTTTATGTTGGATTATCTGCTTAACAGACCATTATGTTGGACTATCTGCAAATGGACCATTATGTTGGACTAGTATATCCTAATGAACCTTTATGGTGGATAGACTACAGGACCATTATGGCGTTTGGAAGCAAATATACTGCATAATATTAGGATGCTGGAATAGTCGTGTCGAGGAATAGATGATGTCAGGAAGGTAGATTGATATGGCGAAAGGATTGTTTAGCCAACTCTCCTTTACGGAAGTGAAGTTGTTGGATTTGAATGCAAACGAGAGAAATAATGAGAAAGCATTAAGAGTATTGCTGATAATTCAGCAATACTGTGAAGGAGGAACAGAGAACGTGGAGGAATTGCAGAAGTTAGCCAAGAGACGGAGACAAACAGAATTTTACATAATAGATTATAGGAAGAGGTGGCCTGAAGGGTGCTACGAGGCTCTGTGATAAGAGTGGCGACCTTTCCCTTCAGAACGTCAGAACAGCGCGAGTATTTATCAATGAAATCCCATTAGCATCCACTCGCCTTATCCGACGAAAATCCTTCCGGAGTGCAGCAGCAATACAATAACGCTTTCATACCCGTGTTGGTAAATAAGAAGAAATGGAATAACTCTCGACAAAAGGGAGGAATAATCGAGACTCGAGCGAATATTTTCTCGGAAAAAGACTCCGCATATGAAAGGGAGAGGACGAGGCCGCGTACGATTCTTTGTTAAGTCTCTCTCTAGCTTTCGTCATTAGACTCTAGGTACCACCACCTCCTCCTCCTCCTACCCCTCCTCCTCATGCTTCAAGGAACACCTCAAGTTTCCCTTCTTTCATCGCCGACATTTTCATTCGCTTTCTTTCTCTCTCTGTCCCACTTCCTCCCTCTCTTTGACAGTCCCGCGAAAGGTCGCTTGTCGTCGCAAAAAGAAAGGACATCACAATGCTGTGGAGATGAAACCGCCAGGGAAGCGAACTCCAAGTATTAAGATTAGCAGACTTAGTAAAGTATTAACAAACACGACTGGGGTTCTCTCTGTACCTGTACGTTGCGTACATACAAGTTTGTGTTTGTGTATGTTTGTGGCTGTATGTCTAACTTCCCCCACAATGTTGGCTAGATGTTAGCTGGGTAACATCTAGAACTTTTCATATGGAATTTGTGGACGTACATCACACTGTGCAAGGTGGCAGATCTTTGCCTTCAATGTGCAAGTTTCCAATTAATGCTGTCAGAGTTAATTAAACTAGATTTTTACAATTGTAAGTAAAAATCTCTCTGTTTTTTGTTCCTTGTACAACTGATGGCCCTAGAACAGTGGAACCTTCCTGTTCGCTGTGAAGTCTCAAGGGATGAGGTTGCTAGTCCAACACCCTTTTCTTGACTCAAGCTTGGTTCTTCGTTGGCCGGATCTGGCAAATTCAAACTCTGTGCTCTATCCCCGGTAGGGATGTAATACCGTCAGTGCACCTCACGCACTGCGCTGTGGGCATTACCTAAGGATTCTTTGCAACCACCTTTCATTTTTTTGGCCGTAGCTCTGTTAATATTCTCTTTCCTTCATCCTCTTCTGAGAACTGTTTCGTAGAGCAACTGCAAAAGGCTTTAACCTCCTGTTACACCTTTCAAACCTTTCTTATTCCTCTTAGTTCCCCTTTCAGCGTTGAATGACCTCACCTGTATAGGTCACAGCAATTGCTTGACATTTGGCCTAAATTTTATATTCCGTTCTGCACATTTGCTCATTTATTCAACCATTTTGTCTGCGTTAGATGACTTCTATGTGTAACTAGTATAGTAGATTCACATCAACCTTGCATCTGATGTCTAGGCCAGTCCCTTACGACGCTCCTGATTGGCTGTTGATAAGCCAATCCTAGGTCTGGAAACTCTCATCCCCTGAGGGATACGTCTTTCAAAAGTATACCTAGGGAGAGGTGGAACTTACTACATCTTGCCTATGTGAACTCTCTCGAGAGACTGAGATCGTTTCAAGCCCTGTGATTGGCTTATCAACAGCCAATCAGGAGCGTTGTAAGGGACCGGACTAGACATCAGATGCAGAGTTGATGTAAATCTACTATAGTATATGAACATACATCGTTCGTCAGTTTTACGCGCTGTTATGTCTTTAGGGATTAAAGAACCAATCTGCACCAACATGTTTGTTGTAGTACATGACGAATGAAAAGCACATTCGTCTTGCTCGTGAGTTTAATGACTCAGCCATTCGGGGAATTCAATATTTGCGTAACGATATTAACGGCGCAGTCAACGACTGGCTGCGTTTCATAGCCAAGTCAATTTGCAGCTGAAAACGAAGCGCTTGTAACCATTTGTATGCCTGAAGAGCAGATTGCTGGAACGATTCCTTGGCTAGTTGTTCAGAGAGCACGAACAAAGCAACTTCTGATTATTAATGGTCATAATAAACACATTTGTTTACAAATGACTGGTATTAGCAACTTCTGATTATAGATGGTTTAAACAAACACCTCTGCGATCTACAAATGACTGGTATTAACACATGCACTGATCGAAAAGGCTCGGCACTAAATGGAATGTGAGATCTATAGGCCTAAGGCTAAAGTGAGCTGGGACCGAATGGACGCCTGCAAAGAATTTTGTGAAGTCATGTCTACGGTGCACCGCGTGAGATGTACTGTCGGCACTACTACCAATCCGAAGGGGACGAAAGCTTTCAAAATCACCAGGCAAAATATATATATGTCTAACAAAACAACATTCACGAAAACTTGAAAAATTTGGGAATGTTTCACTTCAGGTAAATATCGACCCAATAATGGTTTCGCTATGGAGTCGGTATTGAGTCCTTAATAATAATAATAATAATAATAATAATAATAATAATAATAATAATAATAATAACATCCTTTATTTCAGCTCAGGGCCATATACATGGAATATACAAAATACAGATAGTAACATACACAGGACTTTAAAACTATTTGCAGGAATGATGGAAAATTCCGCGTCAAAGGGGGCTTTTGACTTCTATATTGTCTAGCACTTCGTGTATGGCGCTATTCATATTCATTATCATTCTGAAAATGAAGAAACCTATCCATGTAGAAACCCGTCCACCACCACCACCACAGGGGCCATTGACTTGAAATTCTAATTATTATTATTATTATTATTATTAATTATTATTATTATTAATATTATTTTGTTAAAAATTACTGCTGCTTCATCACTATTAATCTTGTAAAGAGTCTTCTCTATCTTTCTGATGACGGCTTTCTCGTTGTTGCTTAGACTGGCGAGCAACGCACCAAAGGGCATGGCAAAATTCGGTTGATTCATTTGATTTATTATTGCTTGTACAATTCTCTCTTTCTCTCTCTCTCTCTCTCCAACGCGACGTTTCCTCCTGATCCACAAGACATTATCAAGCGATAACGGCTTTGGGACTGAATTCCAGTGGTTGTTGTTTAAGATTAAGCTGGCCTTGTGCCAGCACGGGCTCTTGCTCGTAGAGCAGCCCGTATTTGTTTTGAACTCATTCCAGTGGCGAGTCCATCTTCTTATATGGTGATGTTGCGGGTTCTTGAGTACGGTCAGAGCACCTCTCCGGCAGGTCGGGTTTTCATTGGTTCCTGGGAAGGTGACTCATACAGTGGGTGTTTACGAGTCTTGCAGACCTTCTCAGGCTGGGGGTATCACCGGGAGCCTCTTGATTGGCTTCTACCTGAGTGACGTCACCCCTGCTATCATTCTCATGTCTGGTGTTTGTTTCATGTGTGCTGGTACTTTCGTTGGGGGGGAGGGGTGTGGTCCTCCTCACACACGTCGGTATTAGGAACGCTTCTTGGGTGGTATTAAGGGGAGGCTTTTGTTCGAGGATAAGCAGCGCTTCTAGGAGACGCAGATGTCGTGGGTCAGGTGCTCTCCCGATGATCTTAATATTCCTGACAATGTTGTCTCGTGATGTTTCTCTGGTGTACTGCAAGGGCGTGCTGCCTAATGGTGCCCTCCTGGGCGTGGCAGGAGATCATTGCTGCTTAGGCTGGCGAGCAACGCACCAAAGGGCATGGTAAAATTCGGCTGAGTCATTTGATTTATTATTGCTTATAAAATTCTCTCTCTCTCTCTCTCTCTCTCTCTCTCTCTCTCTCTCTCTCCCCAATGCGACGTTTCCTCCTGATCCAAAGGACATTATCAAGCGATAACTGATTGAGTACAGTCAGAGCACCTTTCCGGCAGGTCGGGTTTTCATTGGTTCCTGGGAAGGTGACTCATACGGCGGGCGTTTACAAGTCTTGCAGGCCTTCTCAGGCTTGGGGTATCACCGGGAGGCTCTTGATTGGCTTCTACCTGAGTGACGTCACCCCTGGTATTATTTTCATGTCCGGTGTTTGTTTCATGCGCACTGGTACTTTCGTTGGGGGGGAGGGGTGTGGTCCTCTTCACACATGTCGCTTCTTGGGTAGTATTAAGGGGAGGCTTTTGTTCGAGGATAAGCAGCTCTTCTAGGAGACGCAGAGGTTGTGGGTCAGGTGCTCTCCCGATGATGTTAGTATTCCTGACGATGTCGTCTCTCGAGATATTTCTCTGGTGTACTGCAAGGGTGTGCTGCCTAATGGCGCCCTCCTGGGCGTGGCAGGAGATCCTTTTTGACAGGCGCATCGTCGTCATGCCGATGTAAATCCCAGGACATCCTTGGGCGGGGCATCCGTATCAGTAGACAACGTTAGACTGCTTTAGCAACAATGAGAAATCCGTCATCAGAAAGATAGAGAAGACTCTTTACAAGATTAATAGTGCTGAAGCAGCAGTCATTTTTAACAAAAAATGCGTACGAGAGGGTCTCCTTCCGAAATATACAAACATCAGGGTGCATGACCCCACAGCAAGAAATGAAGAAAGGACCAGGGACTTCAGAATGTCCCTCCTACAGCGGCAACTACGGGAGAAGACTGCCGATATCAAGACCCTGAAGGAGGAACATCACCTCCTGCGAGAGGAATGGGCGGAAATACGTGCTGAAGCTGTCCGCCCTGATCCTGATGACAATACCAGATACGACACACCTACAAGAGACCACCACCTCCAACCAGACGACCGAGCGGAGGACCAGTGCAAGCCTTCTACCTACGAGGAAATTAAAGCGCACCTTACCTGCTAAGCGAGGAAGACATGCGTAACTGGGTTAGGGGTGTAACCCACAAACTTTTCGCCCTGAACGGCGGTAAGCTACGCATCCAAGAAAAGACGCAGAGGTATATCAACCTCACTGCATACCAGCCCACCCCTGAACAAAATGACATATTAAACCTCGGGCTAAAGTGCCACTTCATGTCAAAACCGAAGAAACACGAGAAGCGCCTGGAGATCGAGATGCTCCTCGACTAGATTCAGCAGTTGGAAGCCAAGGAGATCCTGACAATGACGGATGCCCTTCAACCACTTCTGCTAGCAGAGGCCCTTATGGACAGGGGGTCATACTTGAGCGGTATTTACACCAAAGAGATGAAGGAGGTAGCCGTAGATCTGAAGAAGAGGGAAGAGATCCCTGTAAGGCGTGCAGACAAGACAGCCGCGTTCGTGCTCATCAGCACTTTGGAATACTTCGAGAAACTCGCCGCCATCTTGTCTAATGTCTCCAAGTTTGAGAGACTTACGAAGAACCCGACGGAAGAAATCAAACACAACGCCAACCGGGTCATCACAGCTGTGAATGCCGCTACGAATGCCACACATCTCCCACCCATCCAAGGTGACTATAGCCTCGGCTACCTATACAGGAACGAGAAGACCCACAAGGAAGGCAACCCAATATGCCAGATCATCAGCCAAACGCCCGCCCCGACTTACGCTCTGGCCAAACGCCTTAATAAAATCCTGACTCCATATATCCCCTCCAGATACTGCCTCACATCATCGGTGGAATTTTTGGAGAAGATCCGTGACTCCTCCGGTGCGGGAACCATGGTGTCCTTAGACGTTGAGTCTCTATTCACCAACGTCCCAGTCGACGAGACGATTGGGATCATCATGGAGCGGGTATATAGGAATCCCGATATGAGACCCCCTAACATCCCAGAAGATTTTTTAAGAACTCTGCTGGATATCTGTACGAAGAGAGCCCCTTTCATCACCCACCGACAGATGTACTGCGTAGCGATGGGGTCCCCCTTAGGAGTCCTCTTCGCTAACTTCTACATGGGTGAAACGGAAGAAAGGGTCTTCTCGCAACATAGATGTCCCCGCACATATGGACGCTATATCGATGATATCTTCGTGCAAGCCGACTGCGAGGATGAGGTAGAAGCCCTTTGGCAGCAGTTCCTGCAACACAGCGCACTCAACTTCACAGTCGAGTACAGCAGCGACGATCGGCTCCCCTTCCTCGACGTCCTTGTCACGAAGACGAATCAGAAGTTGGTGACTACAGTTTACACCAAAGCTACGAACCTTGGACTTTGTCTAAATGGAGATAGTGAGTGTCCTGCGTGGTTCAAGACCACCACCGTCAGGGCCTTCGTCAGGAGGGCCCTCTCGCACTGTTCGACATGGTAGGACACACACCTCGAACTCGACCGAGCATCCCAGATGCTAATCAACAATGGATACTCGAATAAACTCGTAAACCGAGAAACACGAGCTGCCCTTGACAAGTGGTACATGACGGAGGAAGAGAGAAGGAACATTCCACCCCCGGAGGATATCAAACTTTTCTATAAAGCCTTCATGCACCACCAATACAAGAAGGACGAAGCAGCCATGAAGAAAATAATATAGGAACACGTCCGCCCCATGGAGGAAGGAAAGAAAGTGTCCCTCATTATTTACTACAAGAATCGGCGTACAAAGGACCTCCTGATGAAGAACAACTCCTCCCGCCGTAGGAGACCACCTAAAGCAGTCCAACGTTGTCTACCGATACATATGCCCCCCCCAAGGATGTCCTGGGATTTACATCGGCATGACGACGATGCACCTGTCAAAATGGATCTCCTGCCACGCCCAGGAAGGCGCCATTAGGCAGCACGCCCTTGCAGTACACCAGAGAAACATCACGAGAGACGATATTGTCAGGAATATTAAGATCATCGTGAGAGCACCTGACCCACGACGTCTGCGTCTCCTAGAAGCACTGCTTATCCTCAAACAAAAGGCTCCCCTTAATACCACCCAAGATGCGACGTGTATGAGGAGGACCACACCCCTCCAACCCAACGAAAGTACCAGCGTGCATGAAACAAACACCGGACATGAGAATAATACCAGGGGTGACTTCGCTCAAGTAGAAGCCAATCAAGAGGCTCCGGTGATACCAACAGCCTGAGAAGGTCTTCAAGACTCGTAAACGCCCACCGTATGAGTCACCTTCCCAGGAACCAATGAAAACCCGACCTGACGGAGAGGTACTCTGACCGTACTCAAGAGCCCGCAACATCACGATATAAGATGTACTCGCCACTGGAATTCAGTCCCTCAGCAGTTATCGCTTGATAATGTCCTGTGGATCAGGAGGAAACGTCGCGTTGGAGAGAGAGACAGAGGGAGAGAGAGAGAGAGAGAGAGAGAGAGAGAGAATTGTATAAGCAATGATAAATCAAATGACTCAACCAAATTTTACCATGCCCTTTGGTACGTTGCTCGCCAGTCTAAGCAACAACGAGAAAGCCGTCATCAGAAAGATAGAGAAGACTCTTTACAAGATTAATAGTGCTGAAGCAGTAGTCATTTTTAACAAATCATGCCTATGAGAGGGTCTCCTTCCGAAATATACAAACATCAGGCTGCACGACCCTTCAGGAAGAAATGAAGAAAGGACCAGGGATTTCAGAATATCTTTCCTACAGCGGCAACTACAGGAGAAGACTGCTGATATGAAGACCCTGAAGGAGGAACATCACCACCTGCGAGAAGAATGGGCGGAAATAAGTGCTGAAGCTGTCCACCCTGATCCTGATGACAATACCAGACACGACACACCTACAAGAGACCACCACCTCCAACCAGATGACTGAGCGAAGGACCAGTGCGAGCCTCCTACCTACGAAGATATTAAAGCACGCCTTACCTGCCTAAGCGAGGAAGATATGTGTAACTGGGTTAGGGGCATAACCCGCAAACTTATTGCCCTCAACGGCGGTAAGCTACGCATCCAAGAAAAGACGCAGAGGTATATCAACCTCACTGCATACCAGCCCACCCCTGAACAAAATGACATATTAAACCTCGGGCTAAACTGCCACTTCATGTCAAAACCGATGAAACACGAGAAACGCCTGGAGATCGAGATGCTCCTCGACTCGATTCAGCAGTTGGAAGCCAAGAAGATCCTGACAACGACAGATGCCCTTCACGCTCTTCTGCTAGCAGAGGCCCTTACGGGCAGGGGGTCACACTCGAGCTGTATTTAACCAAAGAGATGAAGGAGGCAGCCGCAGATCTGAAGAAGAGAGAAGAAATCACCGTAAGGCGTGCAGACAAGACAGCCGCGTTTGTGCTGATCAGCACCTCGGAATACTTCGAGAAACTCGACACCATCTTGTCTGATGTCTCCAAATTCGAGAGACTTACGAAGAACCCTACGGAAGACATCAAACGCAACGCCAACTGGGTCATCACAGTCGTGAATGCCGCCACGAATGCCGCTACGAATGGAGATAGCGAGTGTCCTGCGTGGTTCAAGACCACCACCGTCAGGGTCTTCATCAGGAGGGCCCTCTTGCACTGTTCGACGTGGCAGGACACACACCTCGAACTCGATCGAGTATCCCAGATGTTAATTAACAATGGATACTCGAATAAACTCGTAAACTGAGAAACATGAGCTGCCCTTGACAAGTGGTACATGACGTAGGAAAAGAGAAGGAACATTCCACCCCCGGAGGATATCAAACTTTTCTATAAAGCCTTCATGCACCACCAATACAAGGAGTACGAAGCAGCCATGAAGAAAATAATAGAGGAATACGTTCGCCCCATGGAGGAAGGAGAGTGTCCCTCATTATTTACTACAAGAATCAGTGTACGAAGGACCTCCTGATGAAGAATAACCCCTCCCCGCCGTAGGAGACCCCCTAAAGCAGTCCAACGTTGTCTACCGATACGTATGCCCCCCCCAAGGATGTCCTGGGATTTACATCAGCATGACAACAATGCGCCTGTCAAAAAGGATCTCCTGCCACGCCCAGGAGGGGGCCATTAGGTAGCATGCCCTTGCAGTACACCAGAGAAACATCACGAGAGACGATATCGTCAGGAATATTAAGATCATCGTGAGAGCACCTGACCCACGACGTCTGCGTCTCCTAGAAGCACTGCTTATCCTCGAACAAAAGCCTCCCCTTAATACCACCCAAGAAGCGTTCCTGATACCGACGTGTGTGAGGAGGACCACACCCCTCTCCCCCAATGAAAGTACCAGCGTGCATGAAACAAACACCGGACATGAGAATAATACCAAGAGTGACGTCACTCAGGTAGAAGCCAATCAAGAGGCTCCCGGTGATACCCCCAGCCTGAGAAGGTTTGCAAGACTCGTAAGAGAGAGAGAGAGAGAGAGAGAGAGAGAGAGAGAGAGAGAGAGAGAGAGAGAGAGAGAGAGAGAATTGTATAAGCAATAATAAATCAAATGACTCAGCCGAATTTTACCATGCCCTTTGGTGCGTTGCTCGCCAGTCTAAGCAACAACGAGAAAGCCGTTATCAGAAAGATAAAGAAGACTCTATACAAGATTAATAGTGATGAAGCAGCAGTCATTTTTAACAAAACATGCCTACGAGAGAGTCTCCTTTCGAAATATACAAACATCAGGCTGCACAACCCCACAGCAAGAAATGAAGAAAGGACGAGCGGCAACTACAGGAGAAGACTGCCGATATCAAGACCCTGAAGGAGGAACATCACCGCCTGCGAGAGGAATGGGCGGAAATACGTGCTGAATCTGTCCGCCCTGATCCTGATCACAATACCAGACACGACACCTCTACAAGAGACCACCATCTCCAACCAGACGACTGAGCGGAGGACCAGCGCGAGCCTCCTACCTACGAAGATATTAAAGCGCACCTTACCTGCTAAGCGAGGAAGACATGCGTAACCGGGTTAGGGGCGTAACCCACAAACTTTTCGCCCTGAACGGCGGTAAGCTACGCATCCAAGAAAAGATGCAGAGGTATATCAACCTCACTGCATACCCGCCCACCCCTGAACAAAATGACATATTAAACCTCGGGCTAAACTTTCACTTCATGTCAAAACCGATGAAACACGAGAAACGCCTGGAGATCGAGACGCTCCTCAACTCGATTCAGCAGTTGGAAGCCAAGAAAATCCAGACAACGATGGACGCCCTTCAACCTCTTCTGCTAGCAGAGGCCCTTACGGACAGGGGGTCATACTCGAGCGGTATTTACACCAAAGAGATGAAGGAGGCAGCCGCAGATCTGAAGAAGAGGGAAGACATCACTGTAAGGCGTGCAGACAAGACAGCCACGTTTGTGCTGATCAGCACCTCGGAATACTTCGAGAAACTCGACGCCATTTTGTCTGATGTCTCCAAGTTCGACTTACAAAAAACCCGATGGAAGACCTCAAACGCGATGCCAACCGGGTCATCACAGCCCGTGAATGCCACTACGAATACCACACACCTCCCTCCCATCCAAGGTGACTACAGCCTCGGCTTCCTATACGGGAACGTGAAGACCCACGAGGAAGGCAACCCCGTACGCCCGATCATCAGTCAAACGCCCGCCCCAACTTACGCTCTAGCCAAACGCCTTAATAAAATTCTGACTCCATATATCCCCTCCAGGTACTGCCTCACCTCATCGGTGGAATTTTTGGAGATGATCCGCGACTCCTCCGGTGCGGGAACCATGGCATCCTTAGATGTTGAGTCCCTATTCACCAACGTCCCAGTTGACGAGAAGATAGGGATCATCATGGAGCGGGTATATAGGAATCCTGATATGAGACCCCCTAACATCCCAGAAGACTCTTTAAGAACCCTGCTGGATATCTGTACGAAGAGAGCCCCTTTCACCACCCACCGAGGACAGATGTACCGCCAAAAGGACGGCGTAGCGATGGGGTTCCCCTTTAGGGGTCCTCTTCACTAACTTCTACATGGGTGAAATGGAAGAAAGGGTCATCTCGCAGCATAGATGTCCCCGCACATACGGAGGCTATATCGATGACATCTTCGTGCAAGCCGACTGCGAGGATGAGGTAGAAGCCCTTCGGTAGCAGTTCCTGCAACACAGTGCACTCAACTTCACCGTCGAGTACAGCAGCAATGATTGGCTCCCCTTCCTCGACGTCCTTGTCACGAAGACGAATCAGAAGTTGGCGACTACAGTTTACACCAAAGCTACGAACCTTGACACTTTGTCTAAGTGGAGATAGTGAGTGTCCTGCGTGGTTCAAGACCACCACCGTCAGGGCCTCCATCAGGAGGGCCCTCTCGCACTGTTTGACATGGCAGGACACACACCTCGAACTCGACCAAGTATCCCAGATGCTAAATGACGATGGATACTCGAATAAACTTGTAAACCGAGAAACATGAGCTGCCCTTGACAAGTGGTACATGACGGAGGAAGAGAGAAGGAACATTCCACCCCCTGAGGATATCAAACTTTTCTATAAAGCCTTCATGCACCATCAATACAAGAAGGACGAAGCAGCCATGAAGAAAATAATAGAAGAACACGTCCGCCCTATGGAAGAAGGAAAAAAAAGTGTCCCTCATTATTTACTACAAGAATCGGCGTACAAAGGATCTCCTGATGAAGAATAACCCCTCCCCACCTGTAGGAGACCCCGTAAAGCAGTCCAACATTGTTTACCTACCGATACATATGCCCCGCCCAAGGATGCTCTGGGATTTACATCAGCATGACGATGATGCACCTGTCAAAAAGGATCTCCTGCCACACCCAGGAGGGCGCCATTAGGCAGCATGCCCTTGCAGTACACCAGAGAAACATCACGAGAAACGACATTGTCAGGAATATTAAGATCATCGGGAGAGCACCTGACCCACAACGTCTGCATGTCCTAGAAGCGCTGCTTATCCTCGAACAAAAGCCTCCCCTTAATACCACCCAGGAAGCGTTCCTAATACCGACGTGTGTGAGGAGGACCACACCCCTCCTCCCCAACAAAAGTACCAGCACGCATGAAACAAACACCATACATGAGAATAATACCAGGAGTGACGTCTCTCAGGTAGAAGCCAATCAAGAGGCTCCTGGTGATACCCCCAGCCTGAGAAGGTCTACAAGATTCGTAAACGCCCACCGTATGAGTCACCTTCCCAGGAACCAATGAAAACCCGACCTGCTGGAGAGGTGCTCTGACTGTACTCAAGAGCCCCCAACATCACAATATAAGAAGAGTTGGTCTTTACCTGCACGCCCCTCCCCCCGCCCCTACCTTTGCATCTATGATTAAAATTCAATCCAAGATTTAGAGGAAAATGAAATAAAGAGAGAGAAAGAGAAGGGGTTTCGAGGGATAGAGGAGGAATGCCGATAATTACAAAACGAGCCTAACTAGAATAGTAGACTAGTAGACTACAGGAAACTAAGTTATAAGGCGATACTTTTACATTTATTTTACAAACTTCTGAAAATTAATGCCTCACTCTCGTGAATTGTAACGGATAAGATTGGAGAATTTTTTTTTTATTTTTCCACCTAGGGCTCGCGCCTCCCCTGGAAATTGATAAAACCCCACCCCCACACCACCACCCCCAAGGTTGAGAACCTCTTGAACCCTCCATCCAGATTTCCCCGACTAGACTGAATTGGCTGTGAGCTGTTGGAATTCTCTGGTGATCGAGTTCATTCCAATTGGAAACTTACACAAGCGACAAAGGTATACTGTAGATCAACGGGGGAACAAGAGACTTACATACAACGTCCAGAAATAACACTGACAACTATTTGGGCGCCATACTTGACTCAGGTGTTATAGCAGTATCGTCGACGCAGCTGGGTTCAGAAGATAAGGTGCAATGCAATGAAATGGAAAGCATTTCTTTTTAGTCGTACATATTAACGACTGAGTTGTGACTGCATTATAGATGGTATTCTATGTCAGTGGGGTAAGAGGTGTCAAAAAATGAAATTTTTTTAAATTCTAAAATTTTGAATAAATTCTGAATTTTTGGAAAACCAAAATTTTTGAAAAGAATGAATTTTTGAAAAATGGTAACTGAAAAACTATAAATTTTTGAAAAATTATTCAGTTTTAAAAAATCCAAAATTTTTGAAAAATTCTAAATTTTTGAGCTACTATAACTTTTTGAAAAAATCAAAAATTTTTTTTGTAAATTCTGAATTTTTTCAAATATGAATTTTTGAATATGTATAAAATTTGTAAAAGTCTAAATTTTTGAAAAATTTTGCGTGTTTGAAAAATCATAACTTTCTGAAAAATTCTAGACCCTAGAATCCTTCAAAACTGGGTTAAAACAAAAGGTAAACATTTACACCTACTATGAGATTCAGGGCCTCTGTAACACTGTTTTTTCGCAATAACTTTTTATCTATGCATTTCATAAATATAACGCTTATTCAGAATACATATTATATCTACACAAATTTTGACTGTATTCTGCATTACGTAGGTTGAATAAATTTGGTACTTATAATGTAAAAGTGACCTTTTTTGGAGACGGGCCAACTTACTCAGAGAAAAGGTTTCGAGCGCACTTGTTACTTAACTTATGACAGCATTTCTTCCCTCTATCTCGATGGATGATTGGCTATACGTAACGAAGGCTAAACCTCTGGCAACAATGACATACAAATTTAAATACAAGCAAAGCAGTCCACCTTTATGAACTCTGGAACCTCTCCACTGATAATTGTCATAATGAACAAACCAACAAAATATGTTAATAAATACAAAAACACTTCGATTATTAGTCTAACTCCCAAAATAGGTTTCCTAAGAAATTACAGTCTACTTTATAGGTCACAATCAGATTGACACGATGTAGGGAATAGTTGGTAATTTTAGAAAACGTAGTAGACAAGCTTGATTTGATAACTGCTATATCATAATTATCGTCAGAATGATGACTTCATGAGGCTCCACCCACTTTCGCCTCGTTATAATTCAGGATAACACTGAAGGCTACCATGGGCACTGTTGGATTAGATAATTTAACATCTGTCTATAAAAACAAATTTCTCGATTAGTTGTAAGAAGTGCTAAATGATCTTCAAGGATCCCAGCAGTTGGCTTAAACATTTAATTCATGTATATTACTGCTATACTGTTGCAGCACTACTGCTACAGTAGTATTACTATGCTAGCACTGATACCCTACCCACATCTATGCATCGTTCCGCCATTCATAAAGTCTTTGGGTTTCAGAGCCGATGAAGTTTCTGTCTGGTGGATGGGCGGGGCAACATTTCGTCAAAAGGTGTGTTTACCTTGCTTACGTAATGAATGTTTTTCGACTCTTGGCTCTTAATCATTGGCCATGGCGTCGGCTAGATCATTTTTACTCTATAAAAATCAAAACTATCGGGTTTAGGTTATTGATAATGTTGACAAAATTTGTGTGTGGTTGTAAAATATACATATGTCAACTTTCAGCTACATCCGATGCTTTGACAAGGAGCAAAGTCCAATAAACCGTGTTACAGAGACCCTGAATCTCATAGTAGAACCAAATATCCTTAAATCTTAAGTTAGTGAATAAATCTAGATTTGTCAATCAACTGACAGAAACTAAACTGCGCTGCCACGATAAGTGAGTTGAGACTGAAACTGTCTGGAAAAGTGGTAAGTATGAGTGAGTAGGAAGGAGTGGCGAAAGATCATGTCGGACCTATTGTACGGAGAAAGTCAAGAAGGTGGCAAAGAATTAGAAGGTGTGATTGAGAAAGGTAGGATTTGGAGAAGAAGGTTTTGCCAGGGGAAGACGGCTGAGAGAGTTGCTGGAGAAGCCGTATGCAGGGTTAGGAGTTGCCAGACGCATGACCATGGCCAACTTTAACCTTAAATAAAATAAAACTACTGATTCTAGAGTGCTGCAATTTGGTATGTTTCATGACTGGAGGGTGGGTGATCAACATCCCAATTTGCAGTCCTCTGGCCTCAGTGGTTTTTAAGATCTGAGGGTGGACAGAAAAAGTGCGGACGGACAGACAAAGCCTCTTCAATAGTTTTTTTTTACAGAAAACTAAAAATCAATGTTTTTCTGCATAACAGAAATTCTTTGTTCCCAAGTTCGCTGTCACGCAAAATGGAAGTACAAACGCTTCGGAAATCCAATTTGCAGTTTTGTCTTCACTAGATCAGGCTGAAATCCAGAAGATAAAAAAAACACACGTTTTATTTCCAGGAACTCGTTATTATGCAGCACGTGGAAATGTTAGAAACAGTGGAAATAATTCCTGTTCTGCGAAGGATATTGAACAAGCCCACGAATCATGTCAGTCAGTTCTATTAGACATTTGATAAACAGCTCTACAATAACAGCTTTGTCAATATTTGCTAGGAGAGAGATCGCATATATTTCTGTTATCTCGTGCAAGGGACCGTTACAGATTTTAATGACTATTTCATTGATTTTAGGACTTGTTTTACTATTACTACTATTGAAAATAATTGCTGCATCAGCTGCGTTAATTTTATACAGGACTTCCTCAAGCCTGTATAAAATTATTGTTGTTTTTTCAGTTTT